>NC_141993.1:19713417-20014384 GCF_049901715.1 Pseudonaja textilis
TAAAGATATCTTCTCCTCTGATACCTTTCCTTTTGAAGACAACGCTGAGTATTCACAGGATATCAGCACATCAATGAAGTAGTCCTTTCGTTCAGGTATTCAAACAGTTGTAGCAAATAGTAGCAAACAAACAGTAGCAAGCAGAAATCAAGCAGAGATGAAGCAGAGAGATTACGTTTCTCTTACTGCCTTTTATTGCCGTTTGTAACCGCACCCTTAATTAGTTAATTACAAGCAGTTTGGTGCTTAAAGCTACAAGTTACAAACACCCAAACCTTGGTTTATATATTTATTCACCCAAACTTAGTTGGTGTATCATTGTTATACCCAACACGTATTGTGATTTTCCGCCTCTTGGGATGGGAACCTTGAAAAGAACCTCAGGAGCTGGGCATTGAGTGGAGAGGCAAACAGGTCCACTACCAGTTGCCCGAAAATGGATGCCGCCTCTTTGAACAGGGATGGATGGAGGTGCCACTCCGACTGGTCTATGGTAGCCCTGCTCAACCAGTCTGCTTGGATGTTTGATAACCCTGAGATGTGTTCTGCCCTGATGGAGAGGAGGTTGGACTCCGCCCAGCGGCAGAGGCGCTCGGCCTCCCTCATCAATCGTAATGATTGTGTGCCCCCTTGCTTGTTGATGTGGGCTTTGGCCGTCACATTGTCTGTGAGGCTGAGGATGTGGTGGCCGCGTACCAGAGGGAGGAAGCTGTGAAGGGTCAGGTGAAGTTCCAGCCAGTTTATGTTGCATGCTCGCTCTGTCACTGACCATCTGCCCTGTGATATGAGGGACTGAACATGAGCGCCCCATCCGAATAGACTGGTGTCTGTGGTGACCGTAAGTCTTTGGGGCTCCTTGAAGAGGCAACCTCTGTTGATGGATGATTTGCTCCACCAAAGAAGGGACGTGAGGACCCTTGGAGGTACCCTGACCTTGAGTTTTGAATTGCTTCTGCCAGATCTCTGGTATGGAAGCAGGAACCACTGGAGGGATCTGGTGTGTAGACGGCCCCAGGGAATAATGGAAATACATGAAATCATTTTTCCCAGTAATTGTGATAGTTCCAGCAGAGAAACCCTCCTCAGACGCCTGATGGTTTTAACAGATTTCTGGATACTGAGGAGTCTATCTGAAGAAAGAAACACCTTCCTTTTCAGGGTGTCAATCACCGTCCCTAGATTCTGGTGGAAGGGGACAATTGGCTCTTCCTCCAGTTGATAAGAAACCCGTGCTCCTGGAGAGCGGCTAGGGTAACCTGAGTGTCCCTCACTGCTTGATATTTAGAGTGGGATAGAATGAGAATGTCATCTAGGTAGCAGTGAAGACGCACAGGGAGGGTCCTGAGGTGGGCTGCTAGCGCAGCTAGAACCTTGGTAAAGGTTCTGGGGGCTGAGGCTAGACCAAATGGGAGTGCCACGTATTGGAAATGATGATTATTATAGCAAAAATGAAGAAATTCGAATGGCGAATGGCCCATCGAATGGCGATGTGCAGGTGTCCCCCACTGCCTGACGTTTGGAGGGAGAGAGGATGAGAATATCATCCAGTTAGCAGCGGAGGCGTACGGGAAGGCTTCTGAGGTGAGCCGCTAGAGCCGCGAGGACCTTAGTGAAGGTCCTCGGGGCTGATGCCAGGCCAAAAGGGAAGGCCACATATTGAAAGTGAAGGTTGTTGTAACAGAATGAGGAATTTTTGGTGGGAGGGCCGGATTGGGATATGTAGATAGGCTTCAGAGAGGTCTATAGAGGATAGCCAGTCCCCTTGCCTGGTACCCAAGAGGATAGATTGCAAAGTGTGCATCTTGAATTTGCACTGAATTAAATGGCGGTTAAGTCATTTAAAATCTAAAATGGCTCTCCATCCCCCAGAATGTTTGGGAACCACAAAGAGGTGGGAGTAAAATCCCCGCCCTCTCTGGGCTGGGGGAACGGGTTGAATGGCCTGAATGTTGAGGAGATGTTGGATGGCGGCATCCATCAGTTGGCGTTTGGCGGGGTCCCTTGATGGGGGGGATGTCATGAAGTCAGAGGGGGCGGACTGAAACTCAAGGGCGAGACCGAACCTGATGGTGTCTCTAACCCAAGCATCGGAGGTAGATGCATCCCATTGGGCAGCGAAGTGTCTGAGGCAGCCGCCAATGGGGAGGGAGGAACGTACTCTATCTGGGACGATGGAAGGGTCTTCCCCCTGATCCCCTAAAGGGTTTCCTATAGTTTCCGCCCCTTCTGCTTCTGTCGCCCGTGTCGGTTCGATCCTGGGGTAGGGATAGGAAAGAAGGGGGTCTCGGGTATCTGGGCGGAAAGGGGGGCTGATAGAAGGGATGGGGGGAGCCTCTCCGAAAGGGCTGAGGGCCTCTTGGTTCTGACCTCCGAAAGAGGGAGGGAAGAAATTTTTTCTTACTGCGGCCCTCAACCAGCAGGGGATCTAAAGCTGGGCCGAACAGTTTGTCTCCCTTAATGGGAGTGGTGGCCAGTTTAACTTTTTTTTTTAAAGCAAATTTTATTAATTTTACAAAACAATATACAAACAAACAAAACATAAAATATAATGACATAAAAAATCTTTTTCTGAAAGAACCAATACAACATCTTATTTAAAGACAGAATTATTCCAAATTATCACATTTCCGTATAAATACAATTTAATATATATATTTACCTTATCTGTTCAACTTCATATCTTATCCCAACTTCTCTTTATTACTCCCTTTCCTTCTATTTATTCAAATTATATCTCTTTAACTTTAGATTGTATACATTTTTTATATCCATCTGTCTTACACAATTTCATTGTTCTCTTCCAATACACAAACAGACAAAACATAAAACATAGAAACATAAAACATCTTTTCTGAAAGTTGCTTGATCCCGGGTTAAAACTCATTGTACAGACACCACTTCAAAGATCATGTTCCTTTTATATATCATTCCATATCTTATTACCGTTTTCCATTTTCTATATAGCCTCTTCCTTCTTTTAACTCTCTTAGTTTTATTCTATTTATCTCAGTTCAAATCATAATACTTGTCATTTTTTGTTTGTTCTCAACTATCCATTCATCTTTTCTCTTTAAACAAAACTTCTCCTGTACACTGATTAGAGTATGACGCCTTTAACTCTTTCCCCTAACCTAATAATACTTAATATCACACATAACTTGTATTGGGATTCAGTTTAGCACATCCTAAAATTACACAATGTATTATATAGAAAGAAAAAGGGAAAAAAAGAACAGCAACAACAAAGGAACAAATTTATAGATATATAATGTGGCTAGTACCCCTGTCAATACCATTTTAATCATACATATTAATATTCATTTATATCTTAAACATTTTATTCTAAAAACGCCTATAATAACACAATCTTATGTACCTTACAGAATCCCTTTTTCAATTAGATTTACCCATTGTCTCTAAATGAATTTTGTTTCTTTAAATCTTGCTTCCCATCATTAAGACTTCTCACCCCTTCCTTTCTCCCTTGCTTATTCTTTTCCTTACCCTTTTTACCTCTTTGTCTCTCCACCTCCCTTTTCTTCTTCTGCTTTCCCCCTTTCTGTTGTTTTCTAACCTTATATCCACCTTTCAACTCATTTTTATCTTTTTTGGTCGTTTTTTAGGTCTTAAAATTCCTTTTTTCTTTTCCTTTTCTCCTCCCCAAATAGGATCACATGTTCATCAAAGATGGTTTCTTCTTTGTCCCAATTATCCTGCTGCGCAATCGATTCTCCATAAGAACGTACCGCCATTTCTAGAGATTGAAAAAGAATGCCCAAAGTATCTTTCCAGTCTTGTTCTTCCTTTTTATATTTTTGATATTCAGTTTTGGATTCATCCAAGGATAATGCCATTATAAAGAGGAAAAGTTTTTCCCAAAACAACCACCCGAATGTTTTTAAACAAAAAAAAAGATTTCCTCAAAAATCCAAAGTCACCAAACAATCCAGATAAACTATTTTTTTTAGCACTTTTTCCCTTCTTCCATTTCTTTTTCTGGGGTTACTATTAAGTCACAAAGTTCCAATTGAAATATGTCTTTTTGAAGTCTTATTAATGTTCAAATGGCTCTTTAAAATTCTAGGCAGTCTGCTCCTTATTTTCAAATTCTACTTCAATTTTTTTTCCTCTCCCTTCCCACTCACAGCAAAAGAAATTTTTTTCTTTAAATATTTAGAAATCCATATCCCTTTGGCATTAGCATAGTCTTTAGCATTTAGCATACCTTCAATGCAGGTTTTCCGATTTCTCTCAAAGCTGTTCCGTTTGGAAGGAGAGTGAAAAGAAAAAAACTTTCCCCTTTAATATCCATTCTCCGCTTACTCAGTCTGGGAACAATGTATCTTTAGTAAGTATTAAATATCAGGATACTTTCACTGTTACTTTGTCCCGGTCAGCAAAGATCACTTTCACTTCTTCACAGGTCCTCCAGCACTTTCTTTTTCCGGCTGAGCTCTTCTATGTGGCGGCCATTACAGACCGCCGCTCAGCTGCCTTCGGAGAGGGAGATTTAGCCGGCTAGGGAAGAGAGATGCGATGTCTCTCGTCCCTGCCAGAGCGCCCCAGTCTTCACCACCTTCTGCAAAGGTGGCTTAGCCCCGAAGCCAAATGGCTCGGGGCACTCAGGCAGTGAACACAGGCAGGGACCACGCACAGTCGCGGATTCCTGCCTGCACCGAAGCGCCGCAAACCGGAAGTTCCCAGTTTAACTTTATTTTTAACGTCCGCCTGCCAGTGTTTGAGCCAGAGCAGGCGGCGGGCCATAACGTGTGCAGTTATAGCTCTGGAGGAAAACTTCACTGATTGGTAGGTGGCGTCGGCTGAGAATTCCGCTGCCGCCACGAGCTTGGCTATATCCTGATGTGCACGTACATTGGAGGAGGGGACGTGCTGCTTCAACTGGCGAAGCCACCGGATTGAGGACCTGGTGAAAAAGGAGGCGGCCGTGGCCAATCTAATGGCCCAAGCATCGGATAGGTGGGCACGGCGTAAGGCCAGTTCCGTCCTTTTGTCCTCGGGCTTCAGCACCTCCAGGGCCTCACTGGGGGTGGGGGAGGACGCTAGGCCTACAATGGGCTGATCTACCTCGGGGATGTCTAGTAGAAGACTAGCAAAGTCCGAGTCGAGATTGAAGAACCTCTTGTCCTGGGTGGAAGGCGCGGGGGGGCCCCGGTGGAAGCCAGCTGCTTCGCCACAAGGTCTGAAAAAATGGGTGGGGCCGGGATGATCTCGGCCTCCACCACGGGCTGCTTAAATATGGAGTCCTCTGGGGCTTCCGAGGTGGAGTGGGGGGGCGGAGGGAGACTGGGAAAGTAGGCCGGAAATGTTTTTGGCCTTAAACAGAAGGGATTTGAACATGTGTGGCTTGAACAGCCCCACGAGTGGAGGTTGGTTGGGGGAAAGCCCCTCATCCTCCGACATCTCCCCCTCGCTCAGTTCTCCCTCTAAGAGGGGCTCGCTGTAGTGGGAAGATCCCATCCGGGATTCCTCTTCCCGGAGATAGTCAAAGGCCCCTTCCTCCTCCTCCTGGTCCCTTTCCAGAAGAGGGCTATCCCTCTGTGAGAGTACCTGACTGATAGGAGGATCCGATCTTGGAAGGGATCTGATGGACAGAGACTCGTGTCTGGGGGCCCTTGGGGAGGAGCTGGGTCTGGACATTGGTTGCAGCCCCTCTGCAATACCCTGGCGGATAGCCAGTTCCATCCATGCTTTGATGTGAGCTGGAACCTCCATTGTGGAAGGATCCTTTTGGCGCAGACTAGTGGCTGTAGGCGTGAAGGTGGCTTCAGGAGTCCGTCTGGTCGGTGGTCCCGGGGCCTGATGACCCTGAGGGGAGCTGCGCCTGGATTGGGAAGAAAGGTCTGGAGGGAGGAGTTGAGTAGAGGTGGAGGGAATGGAAGGAGGAAGGGCTGGGGGCACCAAAGGTGACTCCCTGGAATGCCTATCAAACTCCTTTTCCAATGCCTTATGGCGCCTTAAGGCGTCCTGCTGGGAGGCCTTGGAAGGGTCCTTAGCCTGCCTGCGCAAGTGGTAAGACTTCGATTTAGCCTTCAAAGAAGGGCGTTTAGAAGGGGCGTTGGTTCTTACCTGATACGCTTCTTCTCGTAGAGCTGCGTAGAGCGTCCAGGATGGGAGGTGCTCCAGTCTTGGCTCTCACAGGCTGAGCTTGAAATTGAGGAACGCCTCTCTCCATCACGTGGTCCTCTCGGCGTTCCCCAGTTTTGTGAAGACGAGAAGGAAGACCCTATTTTCATCCTAACTAAGAATTATTTGTTGGCCGAAAAGAGATTCCCCACCAGACGGGCTAATGGGTGGGGCTGGACGCTCTACACAGCTCTACGAGAAGAAGCGTATCAGGTAAGAACCAACGCCCCTTCTCCATAGAGCTGCTACGAGCGTCCAGGATGGGACATACCAAAGCTTGGCGAGTCCTGCGGGCGGGTTCCCGTCTGGTGTGGAATCTCCCCGGGAACCTCAAGGACCCGCTGGAGGACCCGCCTGCCAAAGGAAGCCTCAGCAGAGGCGAATACATCAATCTTGTAATGTTTGATAAAAGGGGATGGGGATGCCCAAGTGGCAGCCCTGCAGATATCGGTTATTGAGGCTTGGGTGGCCCATGCGGCAGAAGTAGCCGCACTTCTAGTAGAGTGGGCAGTAATGCCAGAAGGAACAGGTAGGGCCTGTGCCTGGTAAGCCTTAGTGATGGCGGCCCTAATCCAACGGCCCACGGTTGTGGGGGTCACTTTGTGGCCAAGGGATGTGGGCTGAAAAGACACAAATAAGGCCTCTGACTTGCGAAATGGTTGGGTGCACTTGATGTATATTCTTAAGGCGCGTCTTACGTCGAGGGTGTGCCACTGTCTCTCCCTCTCTCTCGAGAGGGTCTGGGGCAGAAGTTCGGGAGGATGAGCTCCTGAGCTCTGTGAAATGCTGAGTTGATTTTTGGGAGAAAGGTAGGATCAGGTCGGAGAACGACTCTATCTGAATGGAAGATACATAGGTCCTGTCTGATGGAAAGGGCTGCCATTTCCGAAATCCGACGAGCGGATGTGATAGCCACAAGAAAAACTGTTTTGAGGGTGAGGAACTGTAGGGAAGCCTCCCTGATGGGTTCAAAGGGGGGCTTGGTAAGAGAAACCAGGACCTTATTGAGGTCCCAGGTGGGAAAACGGTGTATAGTCGGAGGGTGGAGATTGGAAGCTCCCCTGAGAAAGGCCCGGATGAGGGGGTGATGGGAGAGGGGACCCCCATTATCTGAGGAAACAACGGTTGCCAGGGCCGCGACCTGACGTCTTAGGGTGTTGGTGGACAGGCCCTTGTTGAGACCCTCCTGAAGAAATTCCAGAACCTGAGCGATGGAGGGAGAGAGGGGATTGATCTGAAGTTTAAGAGCCCAGGTACGAAAGGCGACCCGCATAGCATTGTAGATTCGCGTGGTCGAGGGCCGTCTGGCTGCCAGGATGATGTCTATGACCTGGCTGGAAAAATTCTTTCCCTTTAGGCGGTCCCGCTCAACCTCCAGACGGCTAATTGGAGCCATTGGGGGTTGGGGTGTGGAAGAGGGCCCTGGGACAGGGAGATCTTGTAGGGTGGGATTCTCCAGGGAGGGGCCACCGAGAGGTTGCGCAGGTCCGCAAACCAGGGGCGCCTCGGCCAATAAGGGGCTACCAGAAGAACCTCTGCTTGTTCCAGGATCAAATTGTGTATTACCTTGGGGATGAGGGTCAGGTGGGGGAAGGCATAAAGGAGCCCTGGGGGCCAAGGGCAACGGAGGGCATTGTGGTTCTCCGCCCTGTGAGAGGGGTACCTGGAAAAGAACCTTGGTAGTTGGGCGTTGAAGGGGGATGCAAAAAGGTCCACCATGGGGAGACCGAAGATTGAGAATGCCTCCCTGAATAGAGATGGATGGAGGTGCCATTCTGTTTGGTCTAGGGTGGCTCTGCTGAGCCAATCTGCCTGGATGTTTAAGGCCCCCGATATATGGTCTGCTTTGATGGAAGACAGGCTCGATTCCGCCCATCGGCACAGGTGTTCGGCCTCTCTCATGAGCCTTATTGACTGGGTGCCCCCCTGCCTGTTGATATGGGCCTTCGCCGTGATGTTGTCTGTAAGGACCAAAACGTGACGCCCGCGTACCTGGGGTAGGAAGCTGCGAAGCGCCAGGTAGACGGCGTGGAGCTCCAGCCAATTTATGGTGCAGAGTTGTTCTGTTGCCGACCATTTGCCCTGGGACGAGATGGAGAGGACGTGAGCGCCCCATCCGAGGAGGCTCACGTCTGTGGTAACAGTTAACCGGTCGGGTTCCTTGAAGTAGTGGCCCTTGTTGATGGCCGGCCTGGTCCACCAAAGGAGGGACGTGAGAATTCTTGGAGGAACTCTGACCGGGAGTCTTGAGTTGCTCCTTCCTGAACGCTGATGCGGCAGCAGGAACCATTGAAGGGACCTGGTATGGAAACGGGCCCAAGGGATAACAGAGATGCATGAAACAAGCTTCCCCAACAGTTTTGACAAATCTAAGAGAGACACTTTCTTTGCCCGCCTCACGTGCCTGATGGATTGTTGGATACTGAGCCACCTGTCCGGGGACAGGAAAACCAGTTCCTGAGTGGTGTCGATCACCGCCCCCAAGTGAGTAAGCCGGGTAGAGGGGGAAAGGTGACTTTTCCTCCAATTTATCAGGAAGCCATGGTCCTGAAGGGTGGTAAGGGTTAACCTGGTATCTCGTTGGGCCTGAACCTTTGAGGAGGAGAGGATGAGGATGTCGTCCAAGTAACAGTGGAGACGGACAGGGAAGGATCTCAGGTGGGCGGCGAGGGCCGCCAAAACCTTGGTGAAAACCCTGGGGGCGGAGGACAGACCAAAGGGAAGTGCAACATACTGGAAATGCTGTTTATTGTAGGAAAAGCGCAGAAACTTGTAGTGGGAAGGACGAATTGCAATGTGTAAGTAAGCCTCGGAGAGGTCAATTGAGGTGAGCCAGTCCCCTCGCCGGGTTCCCAGAAATATAGACTGCAAGGTATGCATTTTAAATTTACGAGGGGCTAGGTAGCGATTCAGTCTTTAAATCCAGGATAGCCCTCCAACCCCCTGAGTGCTTGGGCACTACAAACAAATGGGAATAGAAGCCTCGTCCCCGTTCAGCTGCGGGAACGGGCTGGATAGCCTTTATGTCAAGGAGATGGTTAATGGCGGCGTCCATAAGGGCCCTCTTGGTAGGGTTCCTGGAAAGAGGGGAGGACATGAAAAACTTGGGAGGGGGGGACTGGAATTCAAGTGCAAGGCCAAGGCGAACCGTGTCCCTGACCCATGCATCGGTAGTGGTGGCCTCCCATCGACTAGCGAAATGCTTAAGGCGGCCGCCTATGGGTGGGATTGGATTATCTTGAGCGACGGAAAGGCCTGCTCCCGGATCCCCGGAAGGGCCTTTTGTAGGGACCACCTCTTTTGGGCCTGTCGGATGGGTCCAACCTGTCGTGCGGAGGAGGGGGTCTGTAGGAGGGGGATTGGAAGTATCTAGGGGGGAAAGAGGCCTGGGAGGAGGATCGAAAGGAACCTCGACGAAAGGAGGAGGAGGGACCTCTGGGGTCAGACCTCCGAAAAAGCAAAGGAAGGTATTTACGTTTGTTGCGGGTCTCGGCCAGGAAGGGGTCGAGAACCGATCCAAACAGTTTCCCCCCCGAAATGGGAGTGGATGCCAGCTTCGCTTTGTTCTTGACGTCCGCTTGCCAGTGGCGGAGCCAAAGCAAGCGGCGAGCAGTGACCTGAGAGGATATGGCTCTGGTGGAAAATTTCACGGCTTGGAAGGTAGCGTCGGCCGAGAACTCGGCTGCGGCCGTGAGCTTTGCGATGTCCTGCTGTGCCCTGAGGTTGGCTGCGGGGACGTGCTGTTTAAGCTGCCGAAGCCACTTAATTGAGGATCTGGTGAAGAAGGACGCAGCAGTAGACGCTCTAATAGCCCAAGCGTCGGATTGGTGAGCACGGCGCAGGGCTAGCTCGGCTCGCTTGTCCTCTGGTTTGAGTGCCTCTAGGGCATCGCTAGGGGTTGAGGAGGAAGCCAGACCCACGATAGGATCGTCAACAGATGGGGGATCGAGCAGAAGGGAGAATTCCGGGTCAAGGTTAAAGTAGCGCTTGTCCTGACTGGAAGGGGGGGAGGGGGCCCCGTGGAGGCTAGTTGTCTGGAGACCAGGTCGGAGAAGATAGGTGGGACCGGAATGACATCAGTCTCCACCACTGGCTGAGAGAAGATGGAGTCGAGAGGCACCCCCGAGGCTACAGGCTCAGATGGAGTGTGAGGGGTCAGGCCAGAGGTATTTTTTGCCTTGAAAAGAATCGACCTGAACATATGTGGTTTAAACAGCCCCACAAAGGCGGGCTGGTCCGGGGTGAGGCCTTCGTCCTCTGACATTTCCCCTTCCAGTGGGTCTGCTCCCGAGAGGGGCTCGCTGCAAATGATGGACCCCAAGTCAAGATCTTCCTCTTCCCCAAACAGGGTGGGACCCCCGAGCTCCTGTGCCTCCACCTCCTCTATCCCCAGAGAGAGAGGCAATTCCCTCTGGGATACTACCTGACCATGCGAGGCATCTGATCTGGAGAGCGATCTGACAGATGGTGCGTGAGCTTCGGGGGCCGCAGGCCGTGGGGCCGGACTGGCCATCTGCTGGAGCCCTTGCGCGATTCCCTGCCGGAGGGCAAACTCCATCCATAGTTTCATGTTCTCAGGAATTTCCGCCATAGGAGGTTGGGGTGGCTCTTCCGGGCGCAGGCCGGCAGCAGTGGGAGTGAAAGTAGCTTCAGGAGCTTGCCTAGGCAGAGAGGCTGAGGAATGAGCAGGAGGGGTGAGGGAGGAGGATGGGTGGAGATTGAGGGGGTGGCGGCGGAAGGAGCCAGAGGCACGGAGCTTGACTCTCTAGACCGCCTATCTATTTCCCTCTCAAGTGCCCTGTGACGTCTGAGGGCATCCTTCTGGGAGGCTTTGGAAGTCTCCTGTGCCTGGTTGCGCAGGTAATGGGATTTTGACTTGGCCTTCAGAGAAGTGCCACGAGAAACTCTTGTCATCTGCCATCTAGAAAAGCTGGAAAGAAAAAAATTTTTTTGAGTTAATATGAGACGGTTGGTTCGTCTGGATGCGGCCTACACCAAGGCCGGGTATCACCACGATTGTTTCACACACCCCTTTTGGTCAATTTTTTTTTGCAAACTATTAAAAAGGTAAGCTGGGACTAGCCCCAAGTATCCAATTAGCCTGAAAGAACACCTGCGCAGCTGCCCCCCAGACGAAAACCGGGGGGGGGGAGAATGCTGCTACTTTGCCAGCTGAGGAGGCTGCGGAGCCAGCGGACCCTGTAATGCTCGGAGAACTTCGAAGAAGGCCTTGAGGACACGAGCTAGAATATAGGCAGTCCTAGGGAGCTGCCTAGTGATAGTTTAGACATGCAGCCTAGCAGACAAGGCCCAGAAAAAATGGCGGTTGGCCATGCGGCCGCATCCAACATGGCGGGCGACACCTGGGCACATCCAAAATGGCGGATGCCACGCGGCGCCCAAAATGGCAGCCGTGAGCTGTGCAAAGAGGGCTCTCAGCGGCGGTACTCTCCCTGAAGAGGAGGCCTGGAGGCCACGAATAACGGGAGGAGCAGGGGAAGAATGTTTCCCCTAGGCTATAGACGGCGTTCGCGGAGGGGAAACAACGAGAGGAAGGCAGGAAACGAAGCGGCGCTTAGCGTTGAGCGAGGAGCGGCAGACGATGGGGGGGGCGCCGGCACTCGAAGCGCTGGAAGCTGCCCCTAGAAAACAGCGATTAAGTTGCTCCCCGTATGAATAGGGGGGAAGAAGAAGCTCCCTAGGGAGCCCAAGCCTCAAATCCACTGCGCAAATTGAAATTAAGGGTCCAACCTGGTAGAAGATCTGCGAGAAAACCTGGATCGGCCAAGAGCTAGAGAAAAGCAGCCTGACTGTCACGAGGCTGAGCTAAAAACTGGGGAACGCCGAGAGGACCACGTGATGGAGAGAGGCGTTCCTCAATTTCAAGCTCAGTCTGTGAGAGCCGAGACTGGAGCACCTCCCATCCTGGACACTCGTAGCAGCTCTATGGAGAAGAATTGTCATCTGCCATTTTAATAAATGAAAATATATAAATTTCACTAGAGGCGGTTGGCTCGCCTAGAGTTCGGCCTATGACCGAGGCCGGATGACCTCTGAGCTGGCCCGCACCCCCTTTTGGAATTTAGTATATACTATGAAGCCAGGAGGAAATTACTTGAAGATAGTAAAAAGATATGAATATACAAAAGATATTGTATTTATTGTTGTTGTTGTTATTATTTTTCTCAATTATTATTATATATTATTTTATATTTAGTTCCTCAATTGAAGCTCAGCCTGTGAGAAGAGGACTCAGAAGCACCTCCCACACTCTGGATGCTCCGAGCGGCTCGAGGGAGAATAGCCCCTCATAACCTCTTGACTAGCATCCCATACTATTGTTAAGCTTATCCCTTTACCCAAATTATTCTCAAAGCACTCTTGCAGTTTCTTTTTACAGTCTTTTACAATCCTTTCCTTTTGTAGAATTGCTTTGAAAACATCCATTGTTTTCGAAGATGACCTTGACATCTAATGGGTTGTGGGCTGTCCACAGTGTGTTTGCTAGTGGCTGGTAAGCCCTATATGCGGATGGAATTTTCTGCCACATGTTGGGCAGACACGTGGGCACCAATATTACAGCATTTGAAGCACTGGTTTTGCGGAGTACCCACTTCTCTTTTGCTATGGTTGTCCTTCTGCTTTCAAATGTCTGGCAGCCTTGGTGGATCAACATGTGCCATGTCAATTGATCTTGTGCCAGGGTTTTCTGGGAGGTAGTATCTATATCCAGGGACTTGAGAGAGGCTTTCAGCATGCATTGCTTCCTTTGTCCTCTGTATGATCACTTCCCTTGACAATTCACCATAGAGGAGATGTTTGGGGATGCGATAATCTGGCATCCTTGCAACATGGCCTGTGCAGCTTGTCTGGGCTTTAATCAGTAGAGTGTGAACTGTCTGGCACCTTGTTCTGCCACCAGATCCTCAGAAGTCTGCGGAAGCAGGTCATGTAGAAGTGGTTTAATTGCCTAGCATGCTTCCTGTATACAATCCAAGACTTACTAGTATACATCAGGGTAATTAGCACTATTCCTCATTAGACCTCGAGCTTTGTAGCAAGGTGTATTTGAAGTTGTTTGAAGTCTGGACCGACCATAAAAATCTGGAGGCCCTTAGGATCCCGCTGTTCTGACCAAGGCTTCCCGAGACCGTAATTAAGCACATGCTTAGTTAAAACAACGCTTGTTTTATTTCAACGCTGGGAATTATGTTCATTCCCAGCCAGTAATGAGTCCCAAACAGTATCTTTGAGATAAGCTTCAAGAATTAATCCAAACAGAACAAATGACTTTGCCTCCTACAAAGGTTTCTTCACCTTTGCCTGTCCTTTATACCTTATGGGTGGGGCCCCAATCACTTCCAAGCCTTACTCTCGAGTTGCCCCTTTTGTCGCAGCTGCTCTTGCCTTCTAGCAGCTCTCTGCACACGCACACTGGGAACAGGCTTCCCTTGTTCCTCGGCCTCGCTGTTGCCACTCTGGAGGCTCCGGAGTTAGCACCCCACTTCCAGATGGTCCTGGTCCCATCTCTGCATTGGACACAGGACCCTCGTCTGAATCATCTCCAGACTCCCGGACTTCCCCACTGTCCAATTGTGCTGCCATTTGCACAGGCTGCCACCGAACCACAATACCCGTGAAAACTATCACCCATACAAGTCCACTGGGCTCAATGCTTCAAAACACTGCCATGTCACTGGCATCTGCTTGGATGATGAATGGTTGTTCAGGGTCAGAATCATTTTATTTTATTAGTTTGTCAGACATGTACAAGATAGCAGGTATAAGTATGAACATAAACACGAATGAAAGAAATAAATATAGATAAGTGGGGACCGTAAGACAGAAACAGTAGGCATGCTGGTGCCCTTATACACGCCCCCTTTATGGATCTCTTAGGAACGGGGTGAGGTTGATGATAGACAGTTTGAGGTTAAGCTGTGAGGGTTTGAGGCTGAGATGAATTTGTGTTTTCTGGTTTCACTCTGGCAAATGGCCCTGCAGAAGCATGGGGCCATCGGACTATCGCTGTTCTTGAACTCAGGGCCGTTGCGGGAAACATCGATTTCATCAGGAGTGATGGTTGATGCCTGGAAGTTGATGATGCAAATCTTCATGATGTCCTCGGATTCATTGGTGACATCCAGTCCAAATAAGGTTGCATTGGGACACTTCCGTTCACGTTCAATCGTGTCTTTGACTGGAATGGAGATGTTACTTTCAGGATTAGTGGTTTACTGTGGCTGGGGTAGTTGAGTTGGGATAGAATTTCAGGATATTTGTGCTTCGCTTTTCTGTGTTTTTTCTTTTTCTTTAAGGGATGCTAATCGCACTTCTGTGGTGTCCACCCGCTCAAGTAGAAGGATAAATTTGTCCAGTCTGGACTTGCATGATGGGTGGAACAATGGAAATGCAAACTGGGTGTGGTGGTCTGGCACTTGAAATGAGACACAGGGAAAATGTCTGAGCAAATGCCAGCCCTGAGCGAACTCAGGCAGCAGTATTTATTGAAGAGAAGAAAACGAAAGTACAGAATGCATACAGCCTATCAGAAAGCAATGACCTCAACAGGATGAGAACATACAGTCACGGAAAGTCCCGCTGTGGAAAGTCCCTGCTGTGTACATTGAACTTTTACCCATTTTCCTGTTCCTTCTAAGCCCGCAGATCACAACGGGATGAGACACTCACTGCGAAAGTACTCCTACCCCCGCCAGAAATGCCCATATCCCCTAGATCTATGCGAAATGGCTGTACAAAGGACTTACAGAAAATGACCAATAAAATATATTACCACATTCCCTCCTTTTTTATTTATTCAAAGATGGGGGGTGTTTTAGTGGCATAGTACACGGTTCCCTTGCGACCTGGTCCCATACGCCGGAAGGCTGAGGTACACATTTGTAATAGATTAGGAATACATTGAATAAAGCAACATAACATAATAAGTATAGCAACAATTATTACAACTGACTGAAGCAATAAACGTAACCATGAGCTGTCAGGAAGCCAATCCCATAGCAAAGTCCAAAATGACTTATCGAAGCCATCTTCTCCTGCTTCGTGTTTAGCTATGCGGTCTTCCATATCACGAACAGTTCTTGTAATGTTGGGCTCATAATTATGTATAAAAACACAACAATGTGAATGAATTAAGGCACAAACTCCTCCTTTGGCAGCCAACATTATGTCTAAAGCATAACGATTTTGTAAAGTAACTTGGCGAATTTCAGACACTTCCTCATTTAACATCTTAATGCTTCTGATGGTATTATTAAACATGGTAACAGTAAAATTATTTAAAATATGAATATCTTCATAGTTCATAGCTATTCCCATAGGTGGGAGCGCTGCCCTAGAAATCTGAATCCACAAATTACCACCCATAGTCAGGCCAGAATCAACTTCTCGGCGATTACGAATACGCATCCCGATCGGTAAGCCCTCCAATTTATAGATGACAGGGATTACGAATCCTATAGTACATACTCCAGACCAATTCTTTGGCCACTGTTGATAGGCAGCGTCCCCACATAGCAACCATAACCCGTCCGGAAGGGGAAAGTATTTTAAATGTTGATGATTGGTATTGTAGGCTTGACTTTCCCACTTCCACATTATCCACATCCAATTACAGAGAACATATGCCCCTTGACCAATGTCAGACCTCTGAGTGACTGTTTGATTTATACAACAGTCATAGGAAACTTTCAAAGCCTGGGATAACGTAGAAGATGTTCGATTCATGCAGCTGTTCTGACTAATATTGCTTGTTACACATTTCATACATCCTCCTTCCAAAAGAATCACCTTCTAGCAGAGCGTAGTATTTCCCAGCAAAATAGATTGATTAGTCCCTACAGGGGAACGGTAATAACAAACCGAGGCTTTTGTAGTGAAAGTTACCTTTGTTGTGAACAATGTTTGATTCAACTTTTTGAGGTCTGGGCCCCAGTGAATCCAGTGACTAAAGTTATTATAAGTACTTAATTTAGTACTGGTTCGCTCATTCAAAGGAACACCGTGTAGCAAAACCCACCTTTCCCAGACCCAGGTACATGCATACAAAGCCAACAATTAGTAACATTTAAACCCTTTGCCGCAATCCGGACGTCCTTGATATAGGAATTTTCTTTCCATAAATTATCACCAAGGTCTCTAGTTTCTGTGATAATAACAGCTCTTCGCCTCCGTGGTAGAGTCCGTAGAGGCATAAGACGAATGGAAAGAGAGTCTGTATAAGGCAACTTAGGCAACTCCAATTGACACCGATATTGTCCATAGTCTGAAACAGAAACATTAAACAGGACCAGAGTTGTTGCACAGGCTGAAGATATAATATCCTTATCAGGTCCCGAGTAAAGAATGTCTTGATCCTTATGCCAGGACCAATATGCTGGAAAAGTCAAAGGATGCCGCTGTTTGCAGATTAATTTAGTCCGGTTCCCCAGAGGAACCTGCTGCATAGAAGTTGGTAACCTCAGATAAGCAGTCATCTTTTCCCAGTCTTCACAGCGCCGCGACCAAACTGCCGGCATCAAGAGAATCAGGAACCACAGGTATGCCATCCTGCTCCTCCGAAACCTCCTTCACTGGTGCCTGCGAATGATCAGGTCGAACGCACCGACCAGGAACCCATCGAATTCGACCAAGATGTTCGACTGCTGCATAACCACGTCCCCACGTAATCAGTTCAGCAGGAACCCATGCCGGATCCGGAAGGAAACGCACCAACACTCGAGGCCTCACCGCATCTGTGGAAGGAGAAGAAAAATGCCTGCTGGCCACACTCGCATGGGGGCTACCAGACAAATTTAAAAAATTTAAAGTATATAAAGCTAAATTTAATTGATCTTGAATTGCCGGAAGCCCCAGGAGCTTCCCTCCTTTTTTATTTAATTTAGTTAACATGTTCTTGAGCGTGCCATTATGACGCTCTACAATAGCCTGCCCTGTAGAATTGTATGGAATCCCAAATTTATGTTCCACGGACCACTGTTTGCAAAACTGATCAAAGACTGTGCTCCGATAAGCTGCACCATTATCTGTTTTTAAAGTTTGAGGTGTACCAGCAACTGAAAATGTCTTAATGCAATGGTTGATGACATGTTTAACCGCCTCACCTCTTTGAGGGGTAGCCATTAGAAATCCTGAGTAAGTATCCACAGTCACATGTATATACTTCCAGGGCGCAAATATTGAGTAACATCCATTTGCCAAATCATTGAAGGTTTCAACCCTCTGGGGTTGACTCCCATAGGGATAGCCGTGCCCTGCCTTGAACAAGTTGGACATTGTTGAATTATGGCAGCAGCTTCTGCAGCAGTAAGCTTGAATTGGTATGCCAACGCTTTAGCGTTTTGATGAAAATAACTATAGCTGTCCCATGGCTGGACAGTGAGAACTGAAGTTACAGCACTGTCAGCTTTGGCATTACCTTGTGATAAAATCCCAGGCAAATTACTATGACTACGAATGTGGGCAACAAAACATACATTCACACGCTGCTCCAAACATTCTTGCAACAGCAAAAGCAATCTTAAAATATTGGGTGATATTCCAGGGGACAAATAGAAACCTGCTACAAAGAGTAACAAATTATATACATACAAAGAATCCATTAAAATCCTGATTTTGAAAATTTTGAAAAGCCAAAACTACAGCAGCAAGTTCTGCCTGCTGGGCAGACTTCTGCTCTGATGTCACTTTTGTATGCCAAATTCCAAATTTATCTTTCCAAACACAAGCACCAAAAACTTTCCCTCTGTCGGTAAAAACTGTAAGAGCATCTGATATAGGCTTTTAGGTCGAACACCCTGTCCCATTGGTCTCTTATTTTGCTGACTTTGACCCCCTCCAGGAGCCCGACATTGCGCTTTAAAATGTCCAGGCTTCCCACAATTGAAACAATTTCCCTTTTGAGCATTTCCTGCTTGTAAAGCCAAAGCTAAAGTCTCCATGTTAAAAGACTGACTCCCAACCTTCCTACATGCATTAATCAAATCTGCGATTTCTCGCTCTCCACTTGCTACAAGTGGATTTAAGATCTTTCTGCAATCTATGTTAGCTTGTTCTACTGCTAACTTCAAAAGCAATTCTTTCTGGGCGAATTGATTGTCAATTTGTCTTTCAATAGCCAATTTTAATCTGCTAATGAAATTTTCATAGGGTTCACTGTTCCCTTGTTTGATGTTAGTGAAGGTCTTCTCACCACCTTCGCCGTCAGGGAGAACCCCTATGGCTTGAAAAATTAATTGTGGGAGAAGAACAAACCCCTCCTCAGGCATACCATCTCTCTGTTGTTCCACTGTTGTATAATTACCAGCTCCGTAAAGCTGATCTGGGGTAACATTTGCTGTTCCCCTCTGGACTGCCAGCTGTCTCCATCTCTGATCTAACACCAAATATTGAGCTGGAGTTAAAATCATATTCAACAGAGCTTTCCAGTCAGCCGGAATCATTTTATTTCCATAACCAACTGCTTCTAACAACGCCTGAGTATATGGCGATCTAATACCATATTCCTTTGCTGCTTGCTTAACTTCCTTTAAAACCCTGAGAGGTAGAGGTTTCCACTGCCGCTGCGGATTCAACGCAGCGTCCATGACAATTTCTACTGGATTAAGTTGAACCTCTACTCCAAATTCCACCAAATCATCTCCTGATAATTCCCCTCTACTTTTTGCGTCTTGGATAGCTGCAGTAACTGCATCCACCTGAACTCTTAAATGTAAACTCTTATCCTCTGATAAAGTATTTCCAGCACCTGACAGTCCTCTGGATTTATCCGGAGGTGCCGTTGGCGGCAACAAACATACCGCATGGTAAGGCGGCAGACCTTCTTCGGGGGGTGCTAGGAGCGGTTGTTCATACGTAGCTAACGCATCCATAATCACCCTCCAGGTTAACAAAATTGAAGAAGGGGCACGAGGTTCATCGTGCAAGAATTTTCCTATTTTCTTCCAGGACTCTACTTTAATACTACCTCCCTCTGGATATGACTGAATATGTTTCCAAACATACTGTAGTAAGTCCTCAATTTCTTTCTTACCCACTGCATGTCCTCTACTACCAAAACTATTCCCAATGATCCCTCTCAATTCCCTGATGTGCTCTTTCTGAGCCTTCGAGAGATCTCCCCCCATTACTCACGAAAAGAATCTATCTCCGTCCAGCGAAGAAGATGAGGGCCCTAGTCGACGTCCACGACGATGAGTACAGGATGCGGGAAACGTATAGCCTTCAAAGCTATCACGTCGGAACGTATAGTTTTTCCAAGCTATCACGTCGGGGTCACCACTTGTGGTGGTCTGGCACTTGAAATGAGACACAGGGAAAATGTCTGAGCAAATGCCAGCCCTGAGCGAACTCAGGCAGCAGTATTTATTGAAGAGAAGAAAATGAAAGTACAGAATGCATACATCCTATCAGAAAGCAATGACCTCAACAGGATGAGAACATACAGTCACGGAAAGTCCCGCTGTGGAAAGTCCCTGCTGTGTACATTGAACTTTTACCCATTTTCCTGTTCCTTCTAAGCCCGCAGATCACAACGGGATGAGACACTCACTGCGAAAGTACTCCTACCCCCACCAGAAATGCCCATATCCCCTAGATCTATGCGAAATGGCTGTACAAAGGACTTACAGAAAATGACCAATAAAATATATTACCACAACTGGGAGGTTTTAAGTGACCCTGACTGTAGGAACTGGGCTACGCCTTTTATTAACCCCAAGAACTTGTGGTGAGCATGTGTCATATAGGGAGTACTTCATGGTACTCTCATCCTCCTTGAATGTTTCTGTACAGATGAAGCACGTGCAGGAGTTGTATGGCTCATCAGTAGCGATTTTCTTTTTGGGTGGGGGTTTGCAGGAGAGTGTTTGCCTGGCATGGTAGATTTGCTGTGGAGGCACTCTGGTGAAGTTGGTGAAGAAGGATTTTTGTTTCTTTTTTCCCTCCCTTTGGTACACGCACCACGGCGTTTCTTGCAGGTTTAACTTTGCAGAGGAGCACCTCTTGTTTTCCAGATTTCACTTGGCGGCTGGATGGTCGATTTCCCTTCCTCCCGTGTGTGTTTGCAACCGATGGGACCTTTGCCCTCTGCTAGCTCGCCTTGTTGATGTTTAGGAGATTGACCTCCCTTCATGGTAGCTAGCCCAGCTCGCTCCCTGCTCTCCGCAGCTTTGCTGCTTGTTTGTGGCTGAGGCCTCTCAGGCCTTTTTCTCTACTTTCTTCTTAGGCCACTTTTTCCACCTTTCCTCTCAGGCCTCTTTCTCTACTTTCCTATCAGGTTAAGTGTGCTGTTACATTGGAGTTCTATCAGCTCCATCTGCATATTTACAGATGCTTTCTCTACGTTAGCTGCAAATGGATTGCTGAGCAGTTTTGGAGTTTTGACACACACACACACACACACACACACACGCTCCCTTCTAACCCTGCTGGAGCAGGGATTGGACTGAAGACGACCTCCGAGATCCCTTGCAGCCCAGCCCTAAATTGCTGTGCTGTTCCAAATAGTAAATCTTCTGAAGCCAGGGTTTGTGTCCTTCCTTCCTCTCCTTTTTTTCTATCTCCCTCCCTCCTCCCTCCTTCCATGTATATCCATTCATATATCTCATTCATTTTCTCATCCCTCCCTCCCTCCCTCCCTTCCTTTCCTTCCCTTCCCCTCCTTCTTTGTCTATCCCTTTTCTTCCTTTCTCCTCCTTTCTCTCTCTTTTTTGTTTCTTTTCCTTTTCTTTCTTTTCTTTCTTGTCTCTCTTCTCTATCTCTATTTCTCTCTCATCAAGGCAGGCATGTGGGATGGGGGGGCAAGCTTGCTAGGCCACAAGGGCTGCATGGAGCCGTGGCACTGGTGGCTAAGCAAGGCAGGCAAGTGGCATGGGGGGAAGCTTGCTAGGACATGAGTGTTGAGGGCGGCGGCAGCATGGTGGCCTAGGCCGGCCTGGGAGTCAGGACTCAGCTGGGGCTTGTGGTGATGGTGGCAAGGACAAGGGCAGTGGTGGCGTGGCGGCCTAGGCCAGCTCAGGATTAAACTAGGGCTGGCAGCAGCAGCGGCATGTTGGTGACCAGGGCTTGCAGAGCCTCATTCACCTAGGGAGATCAGATGGTGGAAGCCTGGCTGGCTGGCGGCTGCTGCTGCTAGTGGAAGTGATGGAGGCGGATGGGAAAATGTGGGAAAAGATGTAGCACACATACGCTATAAGGCACGACTAGGCGGACTGGATGGGGTGGAGAATGCCATCAGTGATTGTTGTGCATGCGCAATAAGGACTGACTGGGCAGGGAATGGAGGAGCAGATGGAGAAGGGCGGGGCCAGCCAGGGTCTCGTTTTACTGGTTCTCTAAACTTCTGGGAATCGTAACAACTGGTTCTACCGAACCGGGGCGAACCAGCAGAATCCCACCCCTGGGTTTATTTCATTGAATCTAAAACCAAACAAGAAATGATAGTTATCAAAGTCAAACTGTTTGATGCCATTAAATATTACAGTTAAAGAAAATATGCAGTTAAGGTCAAACTTATCTAAAAAGAGCATCTGAGAAATAAGTAAAATAAAACAATTGAATGAGAATCAGTATTCATGGAATGGGGTGACTTGTAATGGTCAAAACAATACTGAACGTACAGCACAGCAGTGATTGCTCGGCTCAGCAATGGTTGCCACTGAAGACTATGCTGACATCACGCTGTACTTCTCTTGTTTCCCTCTCTCTAGTACAGTTCATAAATTTAGTACAGGATAAAGGTGAAAATTGTCATTGAAATATAAGAATATTACTTTTGTTTTATTATTAATAAAACATTAAAAATGCAAATAACGTTCAGATTTTTCTGCGGACCACCAACATTTTCTCGTGGACCACCAGTTGTCCACGAACCATCAGTTGGCAACCACTGCTCCGTGCTTTCTGGTGGTTGCTACCTTGCACTGATTTTCTACTATTTGTTGATAGTTCGCTTGCAAGTAAAACTTTGGTCACATCCTTTTCGCCGCTGTTAGAAGGAAAAAAGTAGGGGAGAATTGTATTTCTTTTTGAGAAACGGAGAGAAATCTTAGCCTTCAAGGGACTGCAAAGGTTTTCCAGTCCAACCCTCTGCCCAGGGTAGGAGTGTGCAATATACTCTAGAGCAGGGCTGTCAAATTCCTGGCCTGCAGGCTGGATGCATCATGTACTGGCTATTGCCACACCCAGTTTAACGAAGGGGGAAAAAAGTCCCCATACATTATGTGAATGGGCGTTGGTTCTTACCTGACACGCCCCTTCTCGGTGAGCCGTGAGGAGCATCCAGAATGGGAGGTGCTTCAGACTCCTCTCTCACAGGCTGAGCTTAAATTGAGGAACGCTCCTCCTCCTCCACGTGACTCCACGTAGCGTTCCCCAGTTTTGCGAGGACAAAAAGAAAAAGCTGTGTGCTCATCCTAACCAACTAATGGATCATTGGCCGAAACAAGATTCCCCACCAGACGGAGAAATTAGGGTGGGGCTGGATGCTCCTCGCGGCTCGCCGAGAAGGGGCGTGTCAGGTAAGAACCAACGCCCATTCTCCATAGAGCCGCTTGGAGCATCCAGAGTGGGACATACCAAAGCTTGGCAGTCCTACGGGAGGGACTCCATCTGGGTCGGAAGCCCCTCCGGGTCATTGAGGACCCTCTGTAGGACTCGTCTGCCAAACGAGGCCTCCGCTGAGGCAAATATGTCGATCTTGTAATGCCTAATGAAGGGAGACGGGGAAGCCCAGGTGGCGGCCCGGCATATATCAGTGATTGGAGCCTGGGTGGCCCAAGCTGCCGAAGTAGCCGCGCTCCTGGTGGAATGAGCAGTTATTCCACTGGGTACTGGCAGAGCTTGTGACAGGTAGGATCTGGAGATAGTTGCTCTGATCCAGCGTCCGATGGTTGAAGGGGATATTTTGTGACCCAATGTTTTGGGCTGAAAGGAGAGGAATAGGGATTCAGACCTCCTAAAGGGTTGAGTGCACTTAATGTAGATGCACAGGGCCCGTCTCACGTCCAGGGTGTGCCAGAGTATTTCCCTGTCCCGCGAGGGTCTGGGGCAAAAGTTTGGAAGAATTAGTTCCTGTGCCCTGTGGAAGGCTGAGTTGACTTTGGGCATGAAGGTGGGATCGGGTCAAAGAACCACCCGGTCGGCGTGAAAAACGCAGAGATCCTTTCTGACTGATAAGGCTGCGATTTCCGATATTCGCCGGGCCGATGTAATGGCCACCAGGAACACCACCTTAAATGTTAAAAACTGGAGGGAGGACTCCCTCAAAGGTTCAAAGGGGTGCTTAGTGAGTGAAGTAAGGACCTTATTGAGGTCCCAGGTAGGGTACTGGTGAACAGTTGGAGGACATAAGTTGGTGGCTCCTCTGAGGAATGCCCTAACGCGAGGGTGGTGGGAGAGGGAGCCAAAATTGTCGCAAGAGATAACAGTTGTCAGGGCTGCAATCTGTCGCCTCAGGGTGTTAGGGGAAAGTCCTTTATGCAGACCCCCTTGGAGGAATTCCAAGATTTGAGTGATAGAGGGGGAGAGGGGGTTAACTTGGGATTTATGACACCACTTTCAGAAGCTATTCCAAGTGGCATCGTAGATCCGGGTGGTTGAGGGCCGTCTAACGGCTAGAATGGTGTCAATCACTTGACTAGAGAAATTCTCTTTCCTTAGGCGATTCTGCTCAACCTCCAGACAGCTAACTGGAGCCATTGGGGATCTGGATGCAGAAGGGGCCCCTGGGAGAGGGAGATCCTGTCTGGGGGAATTCTCCAGGGGGGCGCTACTGAGAGATTGCGGAGGTCCGCAAACCACAGGTGCCTGGGCCAGTAAGGGGCCACCAGAAGCAGTTCCGCCTTCTCGTGGATTAGTTTCTGGATCACTCTGGGAACTAGGGCTAGTGGGGGGAATGCGTATAGGAGCCCTGGTGGCCAGGGGCAACGTAGCGTGTTGTGGCTCTCCGACCTGTGGGAAGGGTACTTCGAGAAGAATCTTGGAAGTTGTGCGTTGAGCGGGGATGCGAAAAGGTCCACTATCGATTTGCCGAAGATTCTGGACGCCTCCTTGAAAAGGGATGGGTGGAGGCGCCATTCTGACTGGTCCACCATGGCCCTGCTCAGCCAGTCTGCCTGGATGTTGGAAACTCCTGAGATATGCTCTGCTTTTAGCGAGAGGAGATTGGACTCTGCCCAACGACAGAGGCGTTCGGCCTCTCTCATCAACTGAATGGACTGTGTGCCCCCTTGTCTGTTGATGTGTGCTTTGGCTCTGACGTTGTCCGTGAGAATGAGGACATGATGTCCGCGCACCTGAGGGAGGAAGCTGCGCAGGGCCAGGTGGATGGCGTGAAGTTCCAGCCAGTTTATGCTGCATCTTTGTTCTGTCTTTGATCTGCCCTGTGCCGTGAGCGAGTTGACGTGAGTGCCCCATCCGGATAGGCTGGCATCTGTGGTGAGGGTGAGCCTGTGGGGCTCCTTGAAGTAATGACCTTTTTTAAACAAATTTTATTAATTTTTAAAGACATACAAAACATAAAACATAAGAACATAAAACCTCTTTTCTAAGAGTTATTTGTAAATTTTAACAAAACAAATAAAACATTTTATACACCATTGACACATCTCCTTATAAACACATACATATCCTTTCAAGTTGCTCATTATTTCTCCCTTTACTTTTATTCAGTTATATTTCTTTTCTATATTTATCTATTTTATATGTTTTTATTCATTATACTTATTTCTTCTTCTAACTTGCTTTATTCTCTTCTATCTTTTATTCTCAATTGTACGTAAGCGAATTCCCATACGTGTTACGCAGTAACCATTTTGATGACACTCCATAACCCATTTATGCAATTCAGTCTCTAGAGCTTCATATGAAGTCGTTAAACCACGTCGAGCTTTTTTTGCCTTTGGAATCTTTTCCAAGTCAGCTTTCGTTTTCCACCACTCCCTCACTTGTTTTTCGTCAACACAAAATTCCCTACTTGCAATACTTTTATTGCTCTCTTCTGCTCTTGACACAACCTTAAGTTTGAAACCAGCTTCGTATGACCTGCGTTTTTGTTTTGGTCCAGGATTAGAAGTATTGGGATCCATTTCTAACAGGATTAAAAAAAAGACTTTGAAAACTTTTGAACAGTATGCATGCACTAGGCCGTGCTGCGTTGAAAGCCTGCTACAGTACCGGTACTACTTCTGTTTGCTCTCTGTTCGCAAGCTCTAGCTGTACACATCCATCCATTGCTGTATGGGATTTCAGTAACTGCTAAGCTTGTAAAAATGACAAAAGGAAAAATATACTGCAACGTCACATCCATCTGCTTACTGTGGTAACGGGAGGCTGTTAAAGTCTCTGGAACCTGGTTCACTGGTTATCCGCGCTGGGCTGACGATAAAGCTGCCGGTAAATCCTCCAATCAGAGGGCGTCACATTCCCTGTGCGTGAAACGCTGCACTGATAGCAAGGGGGTGAGCGATAGATAGAGGCTGAGCCGGAGACCGGAGCTACGAGGCAGCCAATACGGGCTCCACACCTGGCCATACAGCGGAGGCATAGGTAAGAGCAGCACGGCGTGCTGTACATCTGACACCCCATACACCATGCATCAGTATATTCCCGGCATGGCATGATCTGCTCATTCGAGTATAAGCCGAGGGGGGCTTTTTCAGCACAAAAAATGTGCTGAAAAGTTCGGCTTATACTCGAGTATATATGGTAATTCATATATTTTAATAGTTATTTAAAGTTTCCATCTTAACTTATAGTTATCCTTAATTATATGTTCTCTTGTTTACAATCTTAATATCATCAAATTATAGCAATATATCTTCTTATTTAAGTGGATAACAAAATAATTAGCCCATTAAAAAAAGAAAAAACATAATTTCTGTCTTATGTAGTTATCCTTACTTATATGTCTTCTTATTCTAAGTCAAATTTGCAATATATCTTCTTATACAAATGAATAACAAGGTAAAAACATCATGTGTTCTTGTTGTAGCAAATCCTGCTTCCAATTAAGGACACAAGACCACGAAGGGTTGGGGAACACAGGTTTATTTGCGCAAGGGTTCAGAGCATTAACATGACAGATTCTGAAACCCGGGCTATTCCCAAGGTGTTACTTTTATGCAACTTACAGCCCTAGCTTCTCCCAGGGCGTTTCTCTTATCAAGCTATACCATAACATATGTACTACAGAAAGGAGAAGTAGTCCTAATTAGTCATTTTGCATAATTCAGCATATACCTGTTTATTTTACACCATCTGTTACTTTCCATACCCACCCTTGCCATATAGCTTGTTAAAGAAAATATCCAGTTATTATGGTCATTATGCTTATACTTAAATTCAGCAAGTTTTCTGGTTTTCGCAACATAGAATTAAGCAACTTCTATAATATTTGCAATATAAGTCAAAGAACTTCTGCTAATCATAAGTACTTTTCTGGTATTTTTCCATCCTGCTTCATTCTTATACTTAGTATGTTTACAATTTATAGTTTAAACATTTAGAAGCCCCCCTCTTACATTTGCCACTATTGCTTATATTTTATCTTATATAACAGCGGTCACCAACCCGTGGGCCAGAAAATTTTGCTGGACCGCAGAGAAATCTCACCCCCAGAGCACCCCCCAAAGCAATTCATCCAGGCTCCGCAGAAACACAAGGCCCTCCCCACTCCTTATCCGGCAAACTTGCCTGCTAAATTGCTATTTTTCCTTTTTCTGACCATCAGCTGTTCTGCTGTGCCAGGAGATTTAGATTAGCTAGGAAGCAGGAAACGGATTTCTTGCTTTCTAGCTAATCTTTAGATCTTTGGCTCTGCTTTTAAGCACAACCGAACCTCCCTTAGGACTGAAGGTTCTATTATTCAGTGCAGACTCACAGCAAGCAAATTTTATGTGACAGACTGAGCTAGCCAATGGCAGATAGATCACTGAATGATTCTGTGAGCAACTCAATCTGCCTACCTGCTTTTGGGTAAAAGTTGCTCTTTTTTATAAAAAATTCAATATTTATATAAATATTTATAATATTTATATACAAGCCATGCCCAGCCAGTCACATGACCACCAAGCCACATCCACAAATTAGGCCACACCCACAGAACTGGTTAATGGTCCCTGGGATTTAAAATTATGAGTTTGGTGGTCCAAAAGTCTGGCAACCCCTGTTCTATATATACCGTATTTATCGGCGTATAACACGCACAGGCGTATAACACGCATTCCCTTTAAGAGGGAAATTTCAGGAAAAAAATAAGGGTAGCTCAGAACTTTTTTTTTATTAATATTATTACCACATATAAGGTAAATAATGTAAAAGGACAGTAAAAGCAACTGTTTTAACAAAAGAAACTTGGATATTTTGTTTTTACAAAAGTTTACTCAGAAATCACTATCTGGGAAACCAAGAAACTCTTCATCTTCACTGCTATCTTCAAAATCGCAATGAACACTGCTGCTTTCACTGCTACTATCTTCATAAATCAGCTCATCTTCTTCACCATCCAAAGCATTACTTATGCCACATTTCTTAAAAGATTTGATAACAATATCTTCTTTAACTGCGTCCCACGAAGTCTTTATCCACTGACAAACTTTTGAAATGCCAGGTCTTTTCATTCGCCCAGAATTCGTAATTTCATGTTGGTTTTCATCACACATGTATTTATTCCATTCTTCACGCATTAAGGCTTTGAAGGGCTTGTTAATGCAAACATCCAATGGCTGCAATTGTGATGTAAGTCCTCCTGGAATGACAGCTATTTCTGTTTTGCATATTTGAAATTCTCTCTTTGTTGGTTCTGTAAGATGAGATCTGAATGAGTCCAGTACTAACAAGGATGGCTTCTTTAACAAAGCACCTGGGCGCTTCTCCCACACATTTCTAATCCAAAGCTTCATGCCTTCTTCATCCATCCAACCTTTGGGATGAACATGCACCTGTATGCCACTTGGAATTTTCTCCTTAGGCAAAGTTTTCCTTTTAAAAATGACCAATGGTGGCAGCTTGTTTCCATCTGCAGTGACAGCAAGGACCACGGTATAATGATTTTTTTCATGCCCTGAAGTTTTAATTGTTACTGTCTTGGCACCTCTTTCTTCCACAGTTTTGTTTAAAGGAACATCGAAGGTGAGTGGTACTTCATCCATGTTGCCTATTTGACCAATTTCAAAATTTTTTCTTTTCCTTTGTTTGATAATAAACTTATGAAAATGTATTATCTTCTCTTCATAATCATCCGGCATACGCTGGGCAATCCTGGTTCTTGTTCGCATCCGAAGCTCATGCCTCTTCATGAATCTTTGGCACCATGATGCTGTTCCTTTGAAATCATGTATTTGCAACTCTTTGCTGATTTTCACTGCTTGAATAATGATCATTTTTGTTGATAAAGCAATACCAGCTTTTCTATGATTTACTACAAATTCCTTCACCTGTTCTTCTAATTTTGGCCATTTAACAATACCGCTGCGAAAATTGCATTTTGTTTTTGATAATGTCTTGAGTTTTTCTTCCATTTTTCGCCACTCTCGTATTGTGCATTCTGTTGGTGGCTCTCCAAAATGCCTTGCTGCAACCCTATTTCCGTGTTGTTTGGCATATTCCACAACCTTCAACTTGAAAGCAGCTGTATATGCTCCACGCTTTTGTTTTAAATCCATTAGGGATACCAGTAGTAGGGAAATACCGTAAATACGGTTATGAATGCAGTTTTTTTCAGCGTCAAAATGTCAGGATGAGTCACACTGCAGTGGTATACTTTTTACCTAAGTTTAAATTTAAAAAAAGAGTAAGGTACCGTGGTATCAGGGGGGTGTAAATTTGCATTCTGTACAACGCCAATCATAAGTAGTGAGGCATTTGCCAAACGTCAGTATTTCTTTGCCCCCACCCCACCTCACCTCCATCTCTTCCCTCACCTCACCTCCATCTCTTCCCCCACCTCACCTCACCTCCATCTCTTCCCCCACCCCACCTCACCTCCCTCAATCCCTCCCCCTCCCCTCCCCAAAGAAAGGGTCTCCACTTACCATATTCATCAGCTGCCAGCGGCTGTGATAATATGCGGCGGGCGCAGCGTTGACATCACGTCACGCCGCTGCGCCGCCGCTAGGCACTATTGGGAACGGGATCCCTTAAAGAGGATTCCGCTCCCTGGACATCGGCGTATAACACGCATACATCATTTGTCCCCTATTTTCAGGGGGAAAAAGTGCGTGTTATACGCCGATAAATACGGTACCCTTCTTTCTAATGTCTCTTTTTACATAAACATTTTCTTTTAGCCAATAAGGTCAAATTTACATTATTATTATCTTATTACCTTATATATATAAATAATAAAGTACATAGTTAAACATTCTCCTACTTTATAGTTATATTTTTTTCTCTATCATGCTCCACAGAATATTCAATTTTGAATCTTTAATCACATTTCAATTTTATTTAATTGATCTGTTAATAATTCTTATTTCTATCGCTACTACATTATAGCTGTATCAAATTTTGAATCCCATTTTTCAAGATTTTTTATGTTTATTTTAATCTCTCTTCATGTGGATTCTCATTTTTTCCACTTCTAACTATTATCTTTAATTTCCCTTTTTGTATTAGAGGGCTCCGATCGGCTCCCCTTCTCCGCCTGTCCTCTCATCCCATTAGCCAGCCTGCCAGCAGTATGTGAGTGGGTGGGCTTTATTGTGTTCCAGGCATTTCCCACCCAAATGGGCACACCACATTTGCAATTTCCCCCGTGAGGAAGACAACAGCAGGGGAATTGCATGGGGGGGTAGCAGAGGAGCTGTTTTCAAGCCATTGGCTTTTGCGGGATGGAGAGTCTCTCTTTAGTTATACAGGCAGAGGCATGCTTCCCATTTTGGTAGCTTCCCATAGGGAAAATAATTAAAAAAACAACAACCTGTGGCTCGAGCTGGACTGCTGGGCTAAGCAGCAGAACTTCTGTGCCCTGAATGGACCCACCCATGCCACCCATAAGTATGTATCTGCTGGCAGCAGATGGTTTGTACAAAATGAGAGGCTTTGCCTACCCTGGCCAGTAGAGCCGCCTCTCTCATTAGTGCTGAGAGGCTGAAGAGACGGCATTGCGTGCCTGCCAAAAAGTCTTTCTGACAGCCTCACCTGTAGCAGAGATGAGAATGTCAACTGTCCCTAGCCCCTAATTCTCCTTAAGCATTGCCAAATGAGGAGCAGCACTGCCACTTGTAGATTGTAAAGAAACAAACACTTGCTGTCTTGGGTGGCAGCCAGGTGAAGAGCCATATGGGGGGACTTTCAGGTTCAGAAACTTTCGGTTAAGTAAGTTGCGCAAGCTGCTATTTCTTCTACCCTCCCTGCCCCCATTTCATGGTGCCTTTGATCACAAAGCAGTTCTTAATGATAAACAACCCTTTTGTAACTTACCAACTTGCATGCCAAATCCCAGCCACCTCCCATATCTTATTGTATGTTAATTCTTTTTTCTTCTCTCCCACCTGCCATTTTTGAAGTTGGGCCGCTGAAAAGCTAACCGATTCAGGTTTGCAAAGACTGGGTGATTCCATTGGATCCTTCCCCCCACCCCCAATCTCTTTCTCTAAAGAAAAGTTGCTCCAACTCTTAAGAACAAGGAGAATAACAGCACAATAACACTGATTAATACAGAAACCCTGCATTGGACGGCAGTTGCCCCCTTCCCCGTGTGTTTGTGCATGTGCACGCGCACTTATTTGGAGACTAGGAAAACTCTGGAGGCCATGAGTGGCAGAGGCTAGAGAACCCTAGATAAATTTCACTCTACAAGCATTGCATTCCCCACTCTCGTGAGGGGGCCTCTATATTGGAGATGTCTGCTCGTGTAACAAAATCTTAAATATTGGCGGTGGTCAGGGAGGATAGGGATATGTAAGTATCCCTCTGTAAGGTCAATTGAAGTTAAATAGTCCCCATGTCTCATGCTCTTCAGAATAGATTGAAGCGTGTGCATCTTGAACCTATGATAAATAATAAAAGAGTTTAGTCTTTTGAGGTTCAAAATGGCCTTCCAGCCCGCTAACTTTTTAGGAACCATAAATAACATTGAATAGAGTCCGTGACCCTGTTCTTCCTCTGGGATAACTTTCACAGCTTGGGTTGTTAGGAGATACTGAATTGCCTCCTCCATCAGCTTTCGTCTAGAGGTGTTTGTCGACACTGGGCAGCAAATGAAAAATCTGTCCAACCCAAGCATCCAAGGTTGTTTACTCCAGGGATGAGGTCCGACTGGTATAACTACTGGTTCTGTTGCTCTGCGTCGCGCGCATGCAATTTACAACCTGCAGAGCTGCCTGGACAGCTGAGCAGTGCTACGTGCAAGTGCGCAGCAGTTGGAAAAGCCCCCTTTCCCTGCTTTTTCAACCACAGCTGTGTGTGTCGCGCAAAGCAGCTGTGGTTGAAAAAGCAGGAAATAAAGGTCAGGTAAGAGCCCGGGCAGGTGGGTGGGCTGAAACAGCAGCATACATAGAACCAGTTCTATGTATGCTCTCTGTCTGCTGCTCTTCAGAACTACCAGTTCTACAGAGGTGGACAGAACCAAGAGAATCCCACCCCTGGTTTGCTCCCATTTTTTGCGAAAAACTGAAGTCTGCTGCCAACAGGAGCCACAGATTGCTTATTTATATTTGCGAAAGGGCTTGCTGGCGGACTCTCAAAATGGCCGTTTGGCCTGTGGCTGCAATCTTGCCTTGTAACTGCCTCCTTGTGCAGATTGGGAGTCTTGCTGTTGGCCAGAGTTTCCTTGAGTCCTTTGATTAGTTGCGCTGCAGAAAGGTGCACGATCCTTTATATATATTTTTGTATTGGTTTTGTAAATTGGAAATAAGCCCACCAGTCAACTCATAGCCCTTGTTCTTGGAGGTCTTGCATTGTTTTTAGATTTCCGTGAATATCTAATAGGTCTTTATATTTCAACATTTTGTTCAAGTCTAAATTGTTTGGGTGGATCATCGTTTCCATTGTGGATAGCCAAATTGGGACTTTTATGTAATGTTTCTTTTTAACTTTAATCCAATTATTTATTAACGAATCTCTAATCACATGTCTATGGAAGTGTTGTTTGGTCGGTCCTGTTTTTCACAGAAAAGCAGACCATCCTCTCTGCAAGTCATGATCTTCTATGGCTAGTATTCTTTTGGTTTTTTTAAGTTAATCCAATTCTTTAACCAAACTAATATTGCTGCACTGTAATATAATTCCCAGTTTGGCAATCCAAAACCTCCTCTGCTCTTTATATCTTGTAGTAATTTCATTTTTATTCTGGCTTTTTACCCTGCCAAATAAATTTTGCCATCGTTTTATTGAGTTCATTAAAAAAAGTCTTTTCTAATTTAACTGGAATGGTCTGGAACAGATATAGAAATTTTGGTAGTGTAGACATTTTTATTGCTGCTATTCTTCCTAACAATGTCAATTGCATTTTGGTCCATAATTCTTTTTTTTATTTGCTGTAATAATTTGTTACAGTTGTTCTCCTTTATTGCCTTGCAGTGTGGTATCAGCCATATACCTAAATATTTAATTTTATTTGTTGTTTGAAATCCAATTGTTCTTTCCAATTCTGTTGTTTGTAGTTCTGTTAAATTTTTCGCTAAAAGTTTCATTTTCTGTCTATTAATTTTCAATCCTGCCACAGTTCCATATCTTTCTAGTTCATTAATTCATGTTTGTCCTCTCTCTACTGGTTCTTCAATAATAAAAGCCATATCATCCGTGAATACTTGCAGTTTATATTCTTCATTTCTAGTTTTCAATCCTTTTATTTCTGAATTTTGCCTAATTCATTCTAGTAATACTTCTAATTATAATATAAAGAGCAGAGGAGATAGAGGACAACCTTGTCGAACTCCTTTCTCTATTTTTAAAGTTTGGGTGTTTTCCCCATTAATTATAATAATTGCTTTTTGTACCGAGTAAATTGTTGTTATAATATTCTCAAATGTGGTTCCAAAATTCATATCATAAATTTGTTGAATCATGAATTGCCAGTTAAGATTATCAAATGCCTTTTGGATGTCCAAGAAAATGAAAGCTACTTGTATCCATATCCTGTTGCATTGTCCTGATCTTATCTTCCACCTTCAGTATATCTGCTTTCATCTCCGCGTTCAAGTTGGCCATCTCTTCCTTTAATTCACTGATGTCCTCTCAAATGCCTTTTGGATGTCCAAGAAAACAAAAGCTACTTGTTTCTCTGGGTGAGCTTCGTAGTATTCTAAACTATCCATTATTATTCTTAAATTGTTCCTGATTCGCCTGTTTGGGAGAAATCCATTTTGATCTGAATATATATAATTGTTCAAAAATTTTCTTTAATCTGTTAGCAATAATAGTGGTGAATATTTTATAATCTACATTTAACAAAGAGATTGGTCTATAATTTTTTATCAATCTAACTTCTGTGTTCCCCTTCGGAATTGGCAAAATTAGTGCCTCCCTTCACATATCTGGCATCTTAGCTGATGTTAATACCTCATTGCATTATTGATCCTATTTGTTCTTCTATCACTTTATAAAATTCTGCTGGAAAACCATCAGAGCCTGGCGTTTTGTTACTTTTCTGGGATCTAATTGCTTGATTTAGTTCTATCCTAATTATGTCTTTAGTCAAGGTTTCTTTCAGTTCATCTTTTATATCTTGGTGTTTTTTTTTCCCTTAGATACTCCCTTATCTGATCCTCATCTACTCTTTCTTTCTTGTACAGATTCTCAAAATATGTGCGATCTCTTTTCTATTGTGTATTGGTAATAATCTTCATTTTCATCCTGTGATTGGTAAATGATTCTCTTCTCTTTCTCTTTTTTACGTTTGTAGGACAGCCTTTTGCTTGTTCAAAATATATTTACTTAGTTGCCTTCAAATTTCTAACTATTTCTTATTGTTCAACTAAGTTAAGTTTTTGTTTGTGAAAAATCAGTTGTTCTTGTAGTTGAGTATTTTGAGGGGTATTCAGTAATTTGAGGGGTTTTCAGAGACTAAAAATTTAGTCTCTAATGTTTTAATTGTTTGGTGTAGATCGTTTTGTTGGGCATATTTTTCTGTTTTTTAGATGAAAAAACAAAAATACCAGGAAAGGAGAAAAAAAGGCTATTCCCTTAAAAAAAGGAAACATTAATACTAAAGCTTTCCCTTTAAAATAAAAAGCAAGTGTGGAGATTGGATTTCCAAAGAAAAAAAAAGAAAAACAAAGACAAGCTCCAACAAAGCCAAAGATCCAAATAGCTATTGCAAAAAAAAAAGATAAAATGAAATAAAATAAAGCTGGTGAGGAGGGATAGCAAAACTTAGAAAAAGTAAAAAGAGCACACTGCACTTTGTTTAATTATCTAAGGCTCTTATTATAACTCTCTTCTCCAAAAACTTACCACCTTTTTTTCCCATAGGTTTCAACACCAGACTCCAGCTTTTGATAGAAACCCAGAAGAGCACCTGCAATAATACTCTCCCGTGCTCTTCCCTCTATCTTATCAAACAGGCAGTGTCCTTGAAAAAAAGTCTCAATTCTTTCTCAGCTTTGTCTGGTCAAAGGAAAAGTAGAGTATTTCCAAGCCTCTAGTTGGCAGTGTTACAAAGTTTCTTTAGCTTTCACTTTCCCCCTCCTTTTCCGGCAGAGTATAATAAGAATTAGTTTAAAAAGGAAGAAAATATATTTTTTAAAAAAGACTAAAAGGGAGTCTCTGGCTTAATATATTATAAAATCAAAAAGGGGAAAGAAAATGGGCGTTGGTCCTTACCTGATATGCCCTTTCTCATCGAGATGCATAGAGCATCCAGAGTGGGAGGTGCTTCAGTCTTCGCTCTCACAGGCTGAGCTATAATTGAGGAACGCTCCTCCTCCTCCACGTGACTCCTCCGTAGCGTTCCCCAGTTTTACGAAGACGAGAAGACAAACCTCTATCAACTCATCTTAATGTTTGCAACAACTCTCAACTATAAACTGTTTGAATCATTGGCCGAAACAGGATTCCCCACCAGACGGACAATTTAGGGTGGGGCTAGATGCTCTATGCAGCTCGCCAAGAAAGGGTATAACAGGTAAGGACCAAAGCCCATTCTCCATAGAGCTGCTGCGAGCATCCAGAGTGGGACATACCAAAGCATGGCCTGTCCTACGGGGGGGACTCCGTCTGGGTCGGAATATCCTCTGGGTCTCTAACCACTTGCTGAAGGACTCGCCTGCCAAAGGACGCTTCTGCTGAAGCAAACACATCAATTTTATAATGGCGAATAAAAGGAGACGGAGACGCCCAGGTGGCTGCTCGACAGATATCAATTATCGGTGCCTGGGTAGCCCAGGCTGCTGAGGTAGCTGCACTCCTTGTAGAATGTGCAGTTATTCCATTAGGAACAGGAAGTGCCTGAGTTAAATAGGCCTTGGAGATTGTGGCTCTGATCCAATGGCCTACGGTAGACGGGGATACTTTGAAACCCAGCGTCTTTGGTTGAAATGACAGGAACAATGACTCTGACTTCCTGAAAGGAAGGGTACGATGGATATATATACGAAGTGCCCATCGGACATCAAGAGTATGCCACCACCTTTCCCTTTCTCGAGAAGGTCTGGGGCAAAAATTAGGAAGGATAAGTTCCTGTGATCTGTGGAAGGCCGAGTTGACCTTGGGCAGGAAGGAAGGATCTGGTCGCAGGACCACCCAGTCAGCATGGAAAACGCAGAGATCCTTTCTAACGGATAGAGCTGCTATTTCAGATATACGCCGTGCCGATGTGACTGCTACAAGAAACACCACTTTGAACGTAAGGAATTGAAGTGACGCCTCCCTTAGGGGCTCAAAGGGAGGTTTAGTCAGCTCCATGAGTACCTTATTAAGGTCCCAAGTCGGATATCTGTGAATTACCGGAGGGTGCAGATTGATGGCTCCTCTAAGGAATGCTCGGATACAAGGGTGGTGTGAAAGTGAGCCCGCAGAGTTGCCAAAGACAACAGTTGATAAGGCTGCCACTTGCCTTCTCAAAGTATTGGGGGAGAGGCCCCTGTCCAGCCCTTCTTGCAGGAAGGCCAAAATTTGTGCAATTGATGGGGAAAGTGGATTGATGAGGGACTTGTGGCACCATTTACAAAAGATGTTCCAGGTGGCATTATATATGCGGGTGGTCAAAGGCCGTCTTGCTGCCAGGATGGTATTGATAACCTGATTGGACAAGCCTTTGTTTCTTAGACGGTTCCGCTCAACCTCCAGATGGCTAACTGAAGCCACTGCGGATTTGGATGCTGAAGAGGTCCCTGGGATAGCGAGATCCTGTCTGGCGGAATCCTCCAAGGAGGGGCCACTGACAGGCTGCGAAGGTCCACAAACCACGGTCTCCTGGGCCAGTACGGGGTAACCAGGTGAACTTCCGCCCTCTCGAGGATCAGCTTTTGGATCACTTTGGGGATTAACGGGAGGGGGGGAAAGGCATATAAGAGCCCTGTGGGCCAGGGGCAGCGTAGGGCATTGTGATTCTTCGCTCCCTGGGTGGGGTATCGTGAGAAGAATCTCGGAGTCTGGGCGTTGAGTGGTGACGCGAACAGGTCCAACAGTGGGCGACCAAATATTGCTGAGGCCTCCTTGAACAGGGAGGGGTGCAGGCGCCATTCTGACTGGTCTAAGGTGGCCCTGCTCAACCAGTCTGCCTGAACGTTTGAGACCCCCGAGATTGGGCGTTGGTCTTACCTGACACGCCATTTCTAGTCGAGCTGCGAGGATCATCCAGAGAGTGGGAGGTGCTCCAGTCTGCGTCTGTGTAGGCTGGGCTTAATCATTAGGGAACGCTCCGCCCTCTGTCACATGGTCCCTTGTAGCCTCCCAGTTTATGCGAAGTCGAGAGAGGAGGAAAGTCGTCTAACTCTCATCTAACTAGACCTAAAGTATCATTGGCTGAAACAAGGTTCCCCCAGATGGAAAAAATTAAAAAGGGTGGGGCTGGATTGAAGAAGGACCAGAGAAGGAATATATTTTATATAAGTTAGCTAGCTCCTGAGCATATTATAACTCTCTGATCTATAGGTCATAGGGACAGAGGGCAACTCTGTCTGTGTTACGCTAAAGAATTAGGAAATCTATTTAGAGGAAGTAACAATGTATTTAAAGTTGAAGAACAAGGAAGCTGCAATCAAGGGAAGGTCATGGAAGCATTTTTCGTAAGTGTAAGATAATGGCAAAAGATAAAATATACTTACAGACATCCTGTCTTCTCTACCACATCCTCTTTCTTATGTTTTGTTTGCAGGACAAAATATGTTTTTAGGTATTTTGTAAGCATAAAATCCATATTTGGTAAATAGGTCATAGATGAACGCCCAGGCTTGGGCTGAAATCATCATAAGGTATAAAAGAACTAACCCTAGCATGTAATGGGGGTTCAGAATTTGTCATGTTAATGCTCTGAACGCTTTGCGCAAATAAACCTGAATTCTTCCACCTCTCGTGGTCTCTTGTTCTGTGTTGAAACCGAGACTGCTGCAACATTTTCTGGCGAGACTCCGCCGGGACTGGAGGGGCCCTGAGGCCCTCTGGGTGGTCCATCCCGACAGTCAGTGGATCGGTGAGTTGGAGGGAATATCCCAGGCGCCATCGGACCCTTTGAATCCGAGGGACTTCCCCAGACGGCTGACTGCTGCTGTCGGCGATTGACAAACCCACGAACCACTGGTGAGAGGTGAGAAGAACAGGACTGGGGCTGGCCAGCAGTGAGAAACAAAAGGGAGAAGACGCCTGCAGGCAAGTATTGGATGGGAAATATAATCCCTCCCTGTAAGCAGGGACGGAGGAGAGGACTGATCACCCTCTCTTAACAGATAAAGTGGATGGACTTGTCAAGTCTGATTGGAAAAGAGAGAGAGCCTACTGCAGTTCCCATTGGTGACTGTGAGCCTCCAGCACCGTGGGTCAGTAGAAAGCGAGTGGCGTCCGCAGTTCCCATCGGAGACCGTGAATATCCGGCTCCCTGGGTCGGGCGTGTGTGAGTGGGTGTCTATGTGAAAAATCCCCTGCTGTGTTTGAAGAAAGTGGGACCCCTTACCCTCTTCTTCAATTTCCTCTCCTCTCTCTCTCTTGTCTGTTTATGTGGGAGGATTATGGGTGGTAGACAAACTAAAGAGGTAACCCCTCTGGAGGTTATGATGAAACATTTTAAGGAGGCTTACCAATCTCAGGACAATGGGCGTAAATGGGATAGGCAGAAATTGCGAAAATTTTGTGAAATTGAATGGGCCAACCTTGGGATTGGGTGGCCCCCAGTGGGTACACCTGATATTTCCACTGCCGTGCAGGTACATCGTAGGGTCTTCCACCCAATGTTAGGCTACCCAGATCAGGGTCCATATATAGATGTGTGGCTGGATTTATTGAATCATCCACCCCCTTGGCTACGATGACTTAAAATGCAGCTGTGTAAAGCCTTGTTATCACGACATGTTACCCTTAACAAATTACAGAAATCTGTACAAGTGCTACCTAGTTGTCCCGAGGAAGTTCCTCACCCCCCCACCTTATGTACCACCGGGAGGTTTCGAAGGAGGGTCAGAGGGGGAGGAATCGGGAGGAGTGGCAGACTTTATGGCACGATTAGATCGACTATCTCCATATCAAAAAAAGTCCCCTAAGGTCAGAGGCAATGGATCGATCGGTCCAGGTGGATAGATCACAGCTTTCAACATCCACCCCAAAGGAAAGGTCCGTGGACCCTACCCCATCCACTTCAGCGCCGGGAACATCTGCTATGACCGAACCGGTCGCAGCTAGAACTCGGGCAAAAACAGAACAGGCTTCCCTGACAGCCCCCCTGAGACAAGTGGATCAGTTGGCAATTAATCCAATTAATGGAGGTAGCTCGAAAAGTCTTTGCAAATAGGGATAAAGAGGAGGACAGGGAAAAAAAGATCAGAAGATGCAACGCAAGGCTGAATTAATGGCAGCAGCCATGATGTGGGCACCACGAGGACGGTCAAATCCACGTGGTGCGGGGTCCGGCTCACAGAGGGGCCGGGGCAATAGTCGGGAGAAAGGGGGAAGATGGGAACTCGGCCATAACCAATGTGCTTTATGTAAGAAATATGGGCATTGGAAAGGTGAGTGTCCCGAACGTGAACTACCCAGAAATAGGGAAGGACCCCCACGAAGCCTCAGTTTCGTGGTGGAAGATGGTCAGAGAAGGCTGACCCAGAGGGGTAGAGGACAGACAGAAACCAGACGGGGGTTGGGCGGACCCCCTCTGGTGGGCTTGGCTCAAGCAGAGGAATGGGACTGAGGCTGACCGGGTTCAGTAAGCCTCCCTGAACCTATGGTCAGACTGAATGTGGGAGGCAAGCCAGTTACATTTTTAGTGGATATCGGAGCTACCCGATCAGTTTTAACCCAACCCTTAGCGCAGGCATCCCATGAAACTATTAATATTCAGGGAGCAACAGGGACAACTTTACAACGTCCCTTTCTGGAGCCCCTTGAATGCACCTTAAAAGGGCAGGCTATAACACACCAGTTCGTTTACATGCCTGACTGCCCTGTCCCATTATTAGGAAGGGACCTTCTCTGTAAAATGAGGGCACAATTATCCTTTAATGAGGATGGTTCCATGAACCTGGGGTACAGAAAAGTAACCTTGTCTGTACCTTTGGAAGAATCCTGGAGGCTTATGGTAGCGAGGGATTTTGGGTGCGCTGACAAGGAAGTCTGGAGGCAGTTTAAAGTTCCCTATTTGTGGGCGGAAGATAACCCCCTGGTTTTGCAGCACACCATCCACCCATTCTAATTGAGGAAGTGCCTCTGAAAGTGCCTGTGAGAATCAGACAGAGGGCATACCCTCGCCACTTCATGCAAGCTATCCAGGATATTATTGACTTATATTTAGAACATCATATCCTGGTACCTACTGAGTCGCCCTGGAATACCCCCATATTACCAATTCCAAAGGGGGATGGTCGTTTTCGCCCTGTTCAGGATTTGAGGCCTGTAAACCTAGCCACTATAACAATCCATCCAGTAGTTCCCAATCCCTATGTCATATTGGGACTCATCCCTCGGGAGGCCCAGTGGTTTTCTGTGATAGACTTGAAGGACGCTTTTTTACCATCCCCATACACAAGAAAAGCCAGCATTTACTTGCTTTTGAGTGGGAAAACCCTAATATTGGTAGGAAGCAGCAATATACCTGGACCAGGCTGCCTCAGGGATTTAAGAATTCACCTACACTTTTCGGTGCAGCTTTGGCCAGGGATCTGGAGGCTTTACATATACCAGCCCCAGATGTGGTCTTACAATATGTGGATGATTTATTAGTAACAGGATATGCAGAGGACGCGTGTTGGCAAAATACAGCTGATTTACTTTCACTACTGCAAGATTTAGGCTATAAAGCATCTAGAAAGAAAGCACAGTTAGTTCAGCAAAAGTTCAGGTATCTGGGTTATGACATTGAGCAAGGGAAGAGGACGTTGGGCCACGAGCGGAAGGAGGCCATATGTCAACTTCCTGTTCCAACTAACAGGAGAGAATTACGAGGGTTTCTGGGCACGGCTGGTTTCTGCCACATCTGGATTCCCAACTTTAGCCTAATTGCAAAACCTCTCTATGAAGCTACGAAAGGGGCAGAAAGGGCCCCCCTCTTTTGGAGCAAAGAGGAAGAAGCTAGTTTTCAATCCCTTAAACAAGCCCTCCTTCAAGCTCCCGGTTTAGGTCTCCCGGATTTGGAGAAACCATTTCAGCTGTTTGTTGACACTAAGCGAAACGTTGCAATAGGCGTCCTCACCCAGATGATGGGGACATGGCACCGGCCGGTAGCATATCTCTCCAAGCAACTAGATAATGTAGCCAAGGGGTGGCCAGCCTGCCTTAAAGCAGTGGCTGGCACAGCAATCTTGACTCAGGAAGCAAATAAGCTAACCTTTGGTCAACAATTGCATATATACACACCACATTATTACCTGAGCCTGAAACAAGCAGTAGAACACAATTGGGTCCAGACTATTGAAGAAACTTATGCTAGTCGTCCTGACATGAAGGATGTTCCCCTTCCTTCCCCAGATTATACTCTGTTTACTGATGGCACCAGCTACTTACAAGAGGGAGTGAGAAAAGCGGGATATGTGGTGGTCACGCTGGATGAGGTCTGGGAAGCAAAGCCACTCCCTCCCGGAACTAGTGCCCAATTAGCTGAACTACATGCCCTCACCCGGGCTCTAGAGCTGGCACAGGGGCTGGCAGTAAATATATACACGGATTCCAAATATGCTTTCCTCACAGTCCAGGTCCATGGGGCTCTGTATAAAGAGAGGGGACTAATAACTGCAGGGGGAAAAGAAATAAAATACGGCCCCCAGATATTGCGTTTATTGGACAGTGTGTGGGCTCCGAGCAAAGTAGCAGGCATGCACTGCCGGGGCCATCAGAAGGTGGTGACAGATATACAGAGGGGGAATGAGAGAGCTGACAAATTTGCGCGTGAAGCAGCCCTACTAGACTTTGCCCCCCTTGAAAGGCACCTTGCCATATGGGTGCCCGATGCTCAACCCCAACCCCATTACTCGGAGGAGGATAGGGACCGGCTAAAAGGCACTCGAGGCGCACCAAGAAGGTCAGTGGTGGGTCTTACCAGATAAGAGGGTGTATATTCCCGCTCATTTGGCCTGGGATGTTGTACGTCAGCTACATAAGCAATTGCACCTAGGTAAGACTGCCCTCACAAAGGCGCTTAGGAGGGAGGTGTATATAGATAGAGTTAACAGCATAGCAGCCAATGTATGTGCCCGTTGTGAAATATGTGCAGCCAATAACCCCAGGCAAGGCCCGCAGCCACCAATGGGCCACCAACCCCGAGGCTGTTACCCCTTCGACTCTTTGATGGTTGACTTTACCGACATGCCTCGTTGTGGCCCTTACAATGCACTGCTGGTTATTGTCTGCACATACACGGGCTGGCCAGAATGTGTACCTACACGCACAAAGAAGGCCACTGAGGTTGCTCGAGCATTACTTCATATTGTAATACCAAGGTATGGGTTACCCTCCCGGATCTCTTCGGATGATGGTCCGGAGTTTATTCACAAGGCAACACAGCAGCTAGCAAAAGTTTTAGGTATTACATGGAAATTACACTGTAGTTTCCACCCCCCTTTGGGGGGCCGGGTGGAAAGAATCAATCGAACAATTAAGGACAAGCTGGCAAAGATATGCCAGGAGACACATCTCAAATGGACTGATGCCTTGACCCTAGCTCTGGTGGCGATACGTTGTGCACCACGCAGGTCTCCCCTTTTGAATTATTGTATGGCAGGGTTCCTAACTTGGTTAGGTTTGATATGCATGACACCACAAATGTATCTGATGTTATTAGGTTAAGACAACTCAAGGCCCTAAATGAAATTATCCATAAATTACAGGAATATGTGTTAACATGTAAACCTCAGGTTTGGGTAACCTCCCCCCACAACATGCGTCCAGGGCAGGAGGTTTGGGTTAAGGATTGGAAACGGGAAACATTGTCTCCCAAATGGAAGGGCCCCTATACTGTAGTCATGTGTTCTCCCCTTGCTGTTAAGGTAGCGGAGATTAAATCATGGGTTCATTGGTCTCGGGTTAAATTAGCTGCGCCTGCCTGTTGGAAAGTCAGATCTCAACCTGACTTTCCACTCAGGTTGACCTTTAAAAAGGTGAAGAGGACTCTCTCCCCTAGTGGTGACACTCCGGAAGCTGTCCCTCTACCTACGGGAGACGAAGAGGAATTGCCCTCCCCTAGTGGTGACACTCCGGAAGCTGTCCCTCTACCTACGGGAGGCGAAGACCACCAAATCCCCACTACTTCTAGTTCGGAGGGTCTTCCCTGGCGGCTTAGGTCTCGCGCCAGGCTTCCCTAATAAGTTGGGAAAAGGGAGAGGGAGGAAACAGTAGGATATGGAGCCTAGTCAAAGGCTAAGGGAAACTGCTTGTATCCGAAGGGGTCTTATGCCATCTGTCTGGGTTGTAACCATATTACTGGTATTAAGTGTGGTAATTAATTCATTGTATCTTTACTCAACGCTGATAAAGGGAAAACCAACCCAGGACGATCCCTTACCCCAAGAGATAGAGCAGTTGGAGGAATGGTATTCTCCTGACCCTTTTATGATGAACCTCCCCAGTTATAAACCCCAGGAAAACGGAACAATGCGTTGATTGCTTCCTGGTTCGTAATACTGGGAGACACTTTACATATACCAACACTAGGCCTCCAGGTTGCCATATCACAAGTCTCCCACAATGTGAATACCAAGGGACGAAATATTGGCAATGTGTACAAAATGAAACATTAAGATGTTACTTTCTCCGTTCCCCATGGGTCCCTGTCCGCCGCAATCGGGTACCCCGTACCCTGAACTCCCTTCATAGAGACCAGAAGTGTGACATCCATGTGGAATGTAAGGATGGAAAGGGGGGTCTCAACTATAGGGTAGGAAAGCCCACAATGTGCACAGACTTCACCCTGCCATGATGTAAACATACCACATGGTCTCCTCCGACCTCTTGTAATGGCACTAAGCGTACAGGGGTAATGAGGGTTGAGATATTTGTCAATCGTTATCAGGGGAAGCAGGGCCTGGTTTGTTATGTAAATGACAAAGCAGTGCCTACCCCATTTTGGAAGAATCCTAAGGAATATCAAGCCCAGCCATCATTGTATTTGTAGGGATCCTGGTTGGGGCTTGTGTCATCTTGCCATGTGTGATACCTCTTTTGATACGTACTATTTCAAGTTCTGTCTCGTTGTTAATTGAAAAGACAACTACTGAAAAGGTAATGGCTCTTATGGTAAAGGACCCTGTCGGTGTTTATGAGGAACTCTTTCCCCTATGTCCTCCTTCCCGGGAATCTGAAACTACACAATAAATCTACGATTTGGGTGAAGTTTCAAAGGGGGGAATGAAGAAGGACCAGAGAAGGAATATATTTTATATAAGTTAGCTAGCTCCTGAGCATATTATAACTCTCTGATCTATAGGTCATAGGGACAGAGGGCAACTCTGTCTGTGTTACGCTAAAGAATTAGGAAATCTATTTAGAGGAAGTAACAATGTATTTAAAGTTGAAGAACAAGGAAGCTGCAATCAAGGGAAGGTCATGGAAGCATTTTTCGTAAGTGTAAGATAATGGCAAAAGATAAAATATACTTACAGACATCCTGTCTTCTCTACCACATCCTCTTTCTTATGTTTTGTTTGCAGGACAAAATATGTTTTTAGGTATTTTGTAAGCATAAAATCCATATTTGGTAAATAGGTCATAGATGAACGCCCAGGCTTGGGCTGAAATCATCATAAGGTATAAAAGAACTAACCCTAGCATGTAATGGGGGTTCAGAATTTGTCATGTTAATGCTCTGAACGCTTTGCGCAAATAAACCTGAATTCTTCCACCTCTCGTGGTCTCTTGTTCTGTGTTGAAACCGAGACTGCTGCAACAGGATGATCCTCGCAGCTCGACTAGAAATGGCGTGTCAGGTAAGACCAACGCCCATTCTCCCTCGAGCTGCTCAGATCATCCAGAGAGTAGGACATACCAAAGCTTGGCTGTCCTACGGGAGGGAATCCATCTGGGGTGGAAGCTCCCCTGGGTCCTCGATGACCCGCTGGAGGACTCGTCTACCAAACGAGGCCTCAGCTGACGCAAAGATGTCAATCTTATAGTGCCTAATGAAAGGGGAGGGGGAAGCCCAAGTGGCGGCCCGACAGATGTCTGAGATTGGAGCCTGGGTGGCCCAGGCCGCAGAGGTGGCCGCACTCCTGGTGGAATGCGCCGTAACCCCACTGGGAACTGGCAAGGCCTGAGACGAATAAGCCTTGGCTATGGTGGCTCTGATCCATCACCCGATGGTGGAAGGGGACACCTTGTGGCCTAAGGACTTGGGCTGGAAGGAGAGAAATAAAGACTCTGACCTTCTAAAGGGTTGTGTGCGGTTAATGTATATGCGGAGGGCCTGCCTGACATCTAGGGTGTGCCATTGTTTCTCCCTTTCCCGCGAAGGATTGGGACAAAAGTTCGGGAGTGTAAGCTCCTGAGCCCTGTGGAAGGCTGAATTGACCTTGGGCAAGAAGGTCGGGTCGGGCGTAGAACCACCCGATCGAATGGAAGATACAGAGGTCCTTTCACCGAAAGGGCAGCAATCTCCGAAATTCGGCGAGCCGAGGTAATTGCCACCAGGAATACTACCTTAAAGGTCAAAATTTGGAGAGAGGATTCTCTAATGGGTTCGAAAGGCGGTTTGGTGAGGGCCACCAGGACCTTGTTAAGGTCCCAAGTGGGTACGGTGCACAACAGGGGGACGGAGGTTAGTAGCCCCCTTAGGAAGGCCCTGATACGGGATGGTGAGAGAGGGGACCCAGATTGTCGCCGGAGACAACAGTTGAGAGGGCCGCTACCTGGCGTCTCAGGGTATTAGGTGAGAGACCTTTTTGAGCCCATCCTGGAGAAAATTCAGAATCTGGGCCACCGAAGGCAAGAGCGGGTTGACCATGGATGAATGGCACCACCTGCAGAAGCTGACCCAGGTGGCATCGTATATCCGATTGGTTGAAGGCCGTCTGGCGGCCAGGATCGTGTTAATGACCTGGTCAGATAAATTCTCCTTCCTCAACTTTTCCCGCTCAACCTCCACACGGTTAGTTGGAGCCATTGGGGCCCGGATGTTGAATGGGCCCCTGAGATAGGGAGATCCTGTCCGGAGGGATTCTCCACGGGGAGACACCGAGAGGTTGCGGAGGTCTGCAAACCATGGTCGCCTGGGCCAGTAGGGGGCCACCAAAATCAGATCTGCCTTCTCCTGGATCAGTTTCTGAATGACCCTGGGAAGCAAAGCTAACGGGAGAAGGCATACAGGAGTCCGGGGGCCACGGACAGCGAAGTGCGTCGTGATTCTCGGCCCGGGGGAAGGGAATCTGGAGAAGAACCGAGGGAGCTGGGTGTTGCAGGGGATGCAAAGAGGTCCACTAACGGGAGACCGAAGATCATGGTCGCCTCCTGAAAAGGGATGGATGAATGCGCCACTCGGACTGGTCCACGGTGGCCCTGCTTAACCAGTCCGCTCGGGTGTTTGAGGCCCCGAAATGTGTTCTGCTTTGATCGAGAGGAGGTGACGCTCTGCCCAACGGCAGAGTCTCTCGGCCTCTCTCATCAACCGAATAGACTGGGTCCCGCCTTGCCTGTTGACATGGGCCTTGGCGGTAACGTTGTCCGTGAGAATAAGGACGTGCTGCCCACGTACCTGAGGCAGGAAGTGGCGGAGGGCCAGGTGGATGGCGTGGAGCTCCAGCCAGTTTATGCTGCAGGCCCGCTCTGCATGGGACCATTTGCCCTGTGTTGTAAGGGACTGGAAGTGAGCGCCCAGCCGCTCAGGCTGGCGTCTGTGGTGATGACGAGACGCTGGGGATCTTTGAAGAGATGACCCCTGTTGATGGCAGGGTTGGTCCACCAGAGGAGAGACGAGAGGACCTTTGGAGGTACCTTGATGGAGGATTTTGAGTTGCTTCTGCCGGACCTTTGAAACGGAAGCAGGAGCCACTGCAGGGACCTGGTATGAAGACGGGCCCAAGGAATAATAGAGATGCATGAAACCATTTTTCCCAGTAATTTAGATAAATCTAACAGAGAAGCCCTCCTTGATCGGCGAATAACCTGAATTGAATTTCGAATACTCTGGAGCCTTTCCGGGAAAGGAACACTTTTTCCTGCACCGTGTCAATGATAGCCCCCAAGTGGACAATTCGGGTAGAAGGGACCAGTTGGCTCTTTTTTTGGTTGACCAGGAAACCATGGGCGTGGAGAGCGGAGAGAGTAGTCTTGGTGTCCAGCTCTGCTTGGGATTGTGAATGGGACAGGATGAGGATATCATCCAGATAGCAGTGGAGACGGACTGGGCAGTCCCTTAAGCGAGCTGCCAGGGCCGCAAGGATCTTAGTGAAAACTCTGGGAGCTGAGGCTAACCCAAAGGGAAGGGCCACATACTGAAAATGGTGGTGATTGTAACAGAATCTAAGGAAATTAGAGTGTGAAGGCCGAATTGGGATGTGGAGGTATGCCTCAGAGAGGTCTATAGAAGATAGCCAATCTCCTTGCCTGGTACCCTGCAGAATGGATTGGAGGGTGTGCATTTTGAATTTGCGGGGGTTTAGGAAGCGGTTGAGCCGTTTGAGGTCCAGGATAGCCCTCCATCCCCCCGAGGACTTGTGAACCACGAAGAGGTGGGAATAGAAACCCTGCCCTCACTGAGAGGGGGAACTGGCTGGATGGCCTGGATGGAGAGTAAGTGATGGATGGCCGCATCCATTAATTTGCGTTGGAGGGGTCCCTAGAGGGGGAGATGACATGAAGAACTCGGGAGGTTGAGAGTTGAACTCCAGAGCGAGTCCAAACCTGATGGAGTCCCTGACCCATTTGTCGGAAGTGGTAGAATCCCACAGGTCGGCGAAATGCCTCAGCCGACCACCAATGGGGGGGAAAAGACAGGATTCATTTGGCGCGCCGGAAGGGTCTCCCCCCGGAACCCCTGAAGGGACGCTTAAATCCTCCGCCCCTCCTATTTCGATCGCTCGGGTCGGAACGATCCTGGGAATATGATGCTCTATACGAGGGAGGTCTCGGGTACCTGGGGGGGAAGGGGGACTGGTAGAAGGACCGGGAGGATCCTCTTCGAAAGGTCTGAGGGGCTCGGGAGTCAGGCCTCCGAAAAAGAGGAGGAAGGAATTTCTTCTTTCCCCTAGTTTCGGCCAAGAGAGGGTCCAGGGCCAGCCCAAAGAGCTTCTCCCCTTTAATGGGGGCGGATGCCAGCTTGACCTTGTTCTTCACGTCCGCCTGCCATGGTTTGATCCAGAGCAGGTGGCGGGCAGTGACCTGGGATGCTAACACCCAGGAGGCGAATTTAACCGAATGGTACGTGGCGTCCGCTGAGAACTCTGCTGCCGCTGTGATTTTGGCAATGTCCTGCAGCGCCCGTGTATTGGATGGAGGGATGTGGGCCTTCAGTTGACGGAGCCACCGGATAGAGGACCTGGTAAAGAAGGAGGCTGCGGTGGCCGATCTAATTCCCCAGGCGTCGGCTAGATGAGCCCGCCGCAAGGCCAATTCAGACCTCCTATCCTCGGGTTTGAGGGCCTCCAGTGGGTCACTCGGGGAGGAGGAAGAGGCGAGACCAACAATGGGCTCGTCCACCTCCGGGGTATTGAGGAGGGAGCAGAAATCCGGTTCGAGGTTAAAGAACCTCTTATCCTGTGTGGATGGGGCCGGAGGAGCCCCCAAAACCCAGTTGGTTGGAAACCAGATCGTGGAAAATGGGAGGAGCGGGAATCACATCCTCGGCCACCACGGGCTGTTTGAACATTGCGTCCTCCGGTTCCTCCCCAGAGGAGTGGGGGACAGGGGAAGTTGAGTGGCCAGGCCCGAGGTGTTCTTGGCCTTAAACAAGATGGATTTAAACATGTGGGGCTTGAATAACCCCACAAAGGAAGGCTGGACGGGGTAAGGCCCTCGTCCTCCGACAACTCTGCTTCCATCGGGTCTAAATCTGAAAAGGGTTCCCCATGGAAGGTGGATCCCCATTCAAGGTGCTCCTCCTCCTCCCTGTATTGGTCTAAAATTTCCATTCCCTCCTCCGGTTCCCTTTCTGGAAGAGGGCTGGCCCCCGGGAGGGTACCTGACCAGGAGCAGGGTCCAGGGCGGGCATGGACCTAGTTGGCACCGGTTCTTGCGCGGGAACCGTCTGAGGAAGGCTTGATCCGCCATCTGCTGCATGCCTTGAGCTATCCCCTGTCGAATAGCCTGCTCCATCCAAGTTCTCATGTACTCAGGCATCTCGATCATGGGTGGGTCCTCCTGTCTCAGGCCAGCGGCCGTGGGAGTGAAGGTTGCTTCAGGCATCCGGCTGGTAGCTGGTCCAGGGTCGTGAGACTCCTGGGATGAGCTGTGCCTGGAGAGAGGGGAACAAACTGGAGGGGGTGTGTGCCTGGAAGTAGAAGGGCGGCTGGGGGTGATGGTTGAGTCACCCTAGAGCGCCTATCGAACTCCCTCTCTAGTGCCTTATGGCGCCTTAAAGTGTCCCTTTGAGAGGCCTTAGAAGTCTCCTGAGAGGTTTCCTTAGCCTGTCTGCGCACATGATGGGACTTAGATTTCGCCTTCAAAGAATGGCGGGAGTTAGGGTTATCATCTGCCATAGTAAAACAACAGAAATATCAAAAAGAATATATAGAAATATATATATATATATGTGTGTGTGTGTGTGTGTGTGTGTACAGGCGGTTGGCACGCCTAGGATACGACCTGGGTAAGGCCGGGTATCCAGAAACTGGCCCGCGCCCCCTTTTGGAATTTGCAATGAATAATCTGAAAATATGACCAAAAAAGTTTTTTAAAAAAAAAAAAAACTGCCACAGATATAGACTTTTAATGTACAATTATATCCCACCAGGATAAGGATCCAGGAAAACACACTGCAGCGACAGTGATGGAAGCTAGGTCTCTCTAAGCAAATCTGAGAGAGAAAAAATGCCAATTGAATGAGATTGGATTACCAATGTAAGGAAATATGAAGATATTCTGTATTAGACTGAATAACAACCTAGCAGTTGGTAAAAGGAAGAGAAGCCAATCAGCCAAATCAACGCCAGCAATACAAGGCCTCAGGCAGCTTGCCCCCCCTCAGGGAGGGAGTGGCTGCTTTTCTAATTCCCCACCCTGAGATCTGCTGCGGAAGCCAACACTTACACCAACCATTAACAGAGTAAAGAGTAAAAAACAGCTTTCTTTTCCCCTCTGGGAGAGGGAGATAGAGAGATCAGCCCTACTAGGCCTGGGAGCCTAAGCCTAGGGCCAGCAGAACGTCGCAGCAATAGGAGGCCTGCAAAATGTCGCCCGGCCACGAGGCGGCGCCCAAAATGGCGGCCGCCTGGAAATCGAAAGTGAAAGGCAAAGCGGGCGGCTCAGGGTGGGTGCATCCTGCAAGCCACGAGGGCGAGGACGCTGAAATTGGCGTTAGTGGGGGGAAAACCAGAATAAAAAAGGCTCCAGACCTTAGAAAGGCACCAGGACAGCAAGGCAGGAAAAAAAGAAATAAACGGCAGAGAGCGGGGGTGGGTGGGGGGTGGGGTGTTAGCACTAAGTGCTGCTAAGCTGCCCGCCCAGCCCCCTGGGGGCGAAAAACGCACACCCCTAAGTCTCAAGACACCCCCAGATGCGCAGAGGCTAAGGGAATAATAAGCTTAAATCAAACCTGAACTGAAATATTATCCTGCTTGAATCAGCCAAAGAGTGGGAAGCACAATCAAAACACACAGCCTAACTCTGCAAAGGCTGGGCATAAACTGGGAGGCTACAAGGGACCATGTGACAGAGGGCGGAGCGTTCCCTAATGATTAAGCCCAGCCTACACAGACGCAGACTGGAGCACCTCCCACTCTCTGGATGATCCGAGCAGCTCGAGGGAGAAGTGGTCTGCCCTGATGGATAAGAGGTTGGTCTCTGCCCAGCGACAGAGCCGCTCAGTCTCCTTCATGAGCCGGATTGAATGTGTGCCCCCTTGATGGTTGATGTGAGCCTTGGTCGTAATGTCCGTCAGGACTAGTACGTGACACCCACGCACTTGAGGGAGGAAGGTGCATAAAGCCAGGTATACTGCGTGAAGCTCCAGGCAGTTGATACTGCAACATTGCTCGATTGCTGACCAAGTGCCCTGAGCTGAAAGTGAATGGATGTGAGCCCCCCATCCAGATAGGCTGGCGTCAGTTGTGAGAATGACTCTTTGGGGCTTCTTGAAGAGATGTCCCTTGTTCGTAGCGGGCCTGGTCCACCAGAGGAGCGAGGCGAGAACCTTTGGCGGAACCTTCACCACGACTCTTGAGTTGCTTCTTCCAGAGCGCTGGTAGGGTAGCAGGAACCACTGCAGAGATCTGGTATGTAGCTAGCCCCAGGGAACAATGGGTATGCATGACACCAATTTGCCAAGTAATTTTGATAGGCTCAGTAAAGAGGCTTTTCTTGCTCGTCTAATTTCCCTGACGGACTTCCGGATGCTGAGAAGCCTTTCAGGGGAAAGGAAGACCTTACCTTTAACTGAGTCAATAACTGTCCCTAAGTGAGCTATCCGGGTGGAGGGGGAAAGTTGGCTCTTCTCCCAATTTATGAGAAGACCATGGGTCTGGAGGACCGAGAGGGTGGTTCTAGTGTCCCTCTCGGATTGACCTTTGGTAGGAGAGAGGATGAGGATGTCATCCAGGTAGCAGTGAATGCAGATGGGAAAATTTCTGAGGTGAGCCGCAAGGGCTGCCAGAACCTTGGTAAAGGCCCTCGGGGCCGAGGCTAGACCAAAGGGTAGTGCCACATACTGAAAATGCTGACCATTGTAGCAAAATCTCAGAAATTTGAAAAACGAGGGGTGAATGGGGATGTGAAGGTATGCTTCTGAAAGGTCAATGGAGGTGAGCCAGTCTCCCTTCCTGGTGCCCTGAAGAATAGACTGAAGTGTATGCATCTTGAACTTATGATGGACAATGTAACAATTAAGCCTCTTCAAATCTAGGATGGGTCTCCAGCTGCCGGAGTGTTTAGGAACTAAGAAAAGGTGGGAGTAAAACCCCTTTCCTCGCTGCGAGGATGGCACTGGCTGTATAGCCTTGATTTCGGTAAGGTGTTTGATAGCGACTTCTACGAGAGGATGCTTGGTGCGGTCTCTGGAAAGGGGGGAAGCCATAAAACGATCCGGAGGGGGAGACTGAAACTCAAGGGAGAGGCCGAATTTGACAGTGTTCCTAACCCAATTATCAGAAGTGGATGATTCCCACTGGTTGGCAAAAAATCTGAGGCATCCGCCAATGGGATGGATAGTAGGGAGACTATCTGGGGCGCCGGGACGATTTACTTCCTGCGCCCCGGAAAGGTCTCCTGTAGCTGGCCCCTCTCCTATTCCTGTCACCTGGGTCGCTCCGGTCCTGTTAAGCCAGGCGAAAGGGCGGGGATCTCTGGAACCTGGGGGAGAAGGGTGATTGATATGGGGTACGAAAGGAGCCCCTTCGGAAGGACTGGGACACTCTGGACTCCTGTCTGCGAAAAAGAGATGGGAGGAATTTCTTTTTATTTCTGCTTTCCATCAACAGTGGATCCAGGGCTGGGCCAAATAATTTGCCTCCCGAGATGGGAGCAGAAGCCAGCAGAAGCTTTATTCTTGATGTCTGCTTGCCAGTGTTCAAGCCAAAGCAGACGCCGGGCTGTAATGTGTGAGGAGATGGCCCGGGAGGAAAATTTCATAGAATGGAAGGTGGCATCGGCCGCAAATTCCACTGCAGCTGTAAGCTTGGCAATGTCCTGGTGTGCCCTGGTGTTACATGGGGGGACATGCTGCTTCAACTGGCAGAGCCATCTAATAGAAGATCGAGTGAAAAAGGATGTGGCCGTGGCTGATCGAATGGCCCAAGCATCGGATTGATGTGCCCGGCGTAGTGCCATCTTGGCCCATTTGTCCTCAGGTTTTAGAACTTCCAGAGTGTCAGTTGGGGTAGAAGATGATGCTAATCTTACTATGGGGTCATCCACTTCAGGAGTGTCTAACAAGGAAGAGAAATCCGCATCGAGATTAAAAATCTCTTGTCCTGACTGGAGGGGGCGGGGGGCTGATGAGGCCAACTGTTTTGTTACGAAGTCGGAGAAAATGGGTGGTGTGGGAATAACCTCGGTTTCCACGACTGGCTGCTTGAAAATAGAGTCCTCTGGGTCTCCAGGGGCTGCTGGGGAAGAATCAGAGGGTGACTGGGCCATCAGGCCCGAAATGTTTTTTGCCTTGAATAGCAAGGACTTGAACAGATGGGGTTTGAACAGGCCTACAAAGGTGGGCTGATCCGGAGAAATCCCCTCGTCCTCTGGCATTTCTCCTTCCATCGGTTCCACCTCTGGAAAAGGTTCAGAGTAGTGTAAGGACCCCATATCCGATCCTTCCTCTTCCCCAAAGTGTTCAAGGCCCATTTCCTCTTCCTCCTCCTCCCCTTCTGGAAAGGGGATCTCCCTTTGGGGAAGTACCTGACCATGGTGATGTTCCGGTCTGGGGAGGGATCTGCCAGAGACGGATTCGACCTCGGGTGCCATCGTTTGAGAACCTGGTCTGGACAACTGTTGGATACCTTCCGCGATTCCTTGGCGGATGGCCAGTTGCATCCACTCTTTAATACTGTCTGGAATAATATCTGTGGATGGTCCCTCTGGTCGTAGTCCAGCGGCGGTAGGTGTGAATGTAGCCTCAGGTGTCCGAGCGGGTTGGGGGCTGCGAGTGGGCAAACTGCGTCTAGAAAGAGAAAGCTGTTCTGGCAGAGGAGGGGGTTGAGAGGAGGTAGAAGGGATGGGAATATTAGGTACTGAAGTTACAGATTGAGAATCCTTTGAACATCTGTCAAATTCCTTCTCCAAGGCTTTATGGCGCCTTAGGGTGTCCCTTTGAGAAGCCTTGGAGGACTCCCTGGCCTGCCTGCACAAATGGTGTGTATTAGACTTGGCCTTCAAAGAAGGTCCTCTGGGATTGTCCTCTGCCATAGTAAAGAAGGTAGGAAAAAACAGAAAGGTAATCTCAAAAAGGCGGTTGGCATGCCTAGGAGTTCGACCTACAACAAAGGCTGGATATCCTATAGTTGAACCACGTCCCCCTTTTGGAAAATTTTTTATAATCACAATAATATATTGTTTTATGGATTTATTTTACTTTATTTAATATCTATTTTATTTTTATTTATTTATTTTTTATATGAGGTGAGATCAATTAAGATTTAACAGATCCGTATGATTACAAGAGTAATGTCAGAATAAAACAAATTTGAGGAACTAAAAAAGGAAAATAAAAGAATTCGAAACAGCCAATGAGTCGAATGAACGCTGAGGCCACAAAAAAGGGCAAATAGCAAACAATAAGGCAGGGCCTCCTGAGGCAGCCTCCCAACAAAATGGGAAGTACTAATAATGCCTCGAACCTCGCCTCTGAGCAATTCTGCGGGAATAGCCAACGATTATCAATAAGGTAGCAGGGCTAGGAGCCACGATACCCAGGTAAATAGGCACTAACAGGCCTTCCGGTCCTGCTATGGGCCTCCGAAGTCACCGCAACTAAAGAAAGCAGCAAACAAAATGGTGGCCAGCCACGAGGCGCACCCAAAATGGCGGCCGGGATCCACGCGAGCTCTCAGAGACAGAAAAACCCCACCTCGACTGAAAAAGAGCAGCTTAAGCTAGCGAAGCACGAGGGGTAGAATGGAGACGAGCTCACCTTCTAACAAGCGTTCTTGGGGGGAAGGAACAACAGAACTCTACAAATAGCGCGAACAGCAAGCTGCTGCCTGAGAGCAGAGCCGGCTTCAATCGACGGCAGGGAGCAAGGGGGGGGTAGCGCAAAAGGCTGTTAGGCTCCCCTTTTCCTCCCCCTGAGGTGTGAAAAACGCTCCTCTAAGGCAATATCAGGCACACCAACTGCGCAGGGACCAAGGAGAAGGAATAAAAAGCCATACCTGAATGAATAGAATAATCCTGAATCGGCCAAGGAAGAGCTGAAAAAAGTCTGCCTGTCTCTGCACGAGGCTGAGCTAAAACTGGGGAACGCTACGGAGGAGTCACATGGAGGAGGAGGAGCGTTCCTCAATTATAGCTCAGCCTGTGAGAGCGAAGACTGTAGCACCTCCCACTCTGGATGCTCGCAGCAGCTCTATGGAGAAGGGTAGATAAAAAAAGGAAAAAAACAGTCCAGTTTCAAAATATAGGATCATCAGCAATAAGAAAAAAAAATATTTGACATTCCTGTTTAAAATCGCCGCTTAATCACTTCTGTCAAAAAACTTTTACAGATTCTTTCTTTCCCTTAGGGTATCCTCTCAAATCTTTAAATAAAGAAAAGTTCTCACCAAGTTCTCACTTTCTCTTTCGTATCAGAGCTGTCCCAACTTCAGCAGCTTTAATGGCTGCCTCTATGCTGCTGACAAAAAGAGCTTCTCCTGGATCTACCAGGGACTTTGCGATATCCCTGGGATCGACAGAATGCGCTCTTTACATTCACTGTCTCTTCGGGACAGTTTAGATCCACTTGGACCATCCAGGAGCAAAGATATTGGCAGCAATCTCAGACCTCCAAGATCGCATACCGTATCGCAGTGGTCCCCAACCTTTTTTGAACCAGGGACCAGTTTCACGCAGAAACACTTTTTCAAGGACCGGGTAGGGGCGTGAATGTTCCAATAACAAAAACCTTAATCATTATATTTAGTATGTGGTCTGAATGCAACAATTACATTTTATATTAGGCACTTTCATGAACTATTACACTATAATATCAACTCACCAAAATATAGAAGGGGCGTTGGTACTTACCTGATACGCCCGTTCTTTTTGAGCTGTGAAGAGCATCCAGTAGTGGGAGGTGCTTCAGTCTCTGCATCCATAGGCTGAGCTTTAATTGAGGAACACTCCTCCTCGTGACTCCTCCATGCGTTCCTCAGTTTTTGCGAAGACGAGAGAAATAAGTGCTCTCATCCTCACAACCTAAACAGTTCATTGGCCGAAACAGGACCCCACCAGACGGAAAAAGGGTGGGGCTGGATGCTCTTCACAGCTCAAAGAGAATGGGCGTATCAGGTAAGTACCAACGCCCCTTCTCCTCAGAGCATCCAGTAGTGGGACATACCAAAGCTTGGCCTGTCCTACAGGAGGAACTCCGTCTGGTCTGGAATCTCCTGGTTTCTGTGGACCCGTTGCAGAACTCTTCTGCCGAAGGAGGCCTCTGCAGAGGCAAACACATCAACTTTATAATGTCTAATGAAGGGTGATGGGGAAGCCCAAGTCGCAGCCTGGCAGATTTCAGTTATTGGTGCCTGTGTGGCCCAAGCTGCCGAAGTTGCTGCGCTCCTAGTTGAATGAGCTGTTATGCCCCTAGGCACCTGCAAAGATTGAGACTGATATGATTTAGCTATTGCAGCCCCTATCCAACGGCCTATCGTAGATGGTGATACCTTGTGACCCTGGATATTGGGTTGAAAGGACACAAATAAGGCCTCCGATTTCCTGGAGGTCTCTGTACGCTTGATATAAATTCGCAGCGCGCGCCTTACATCAAGCTTATGCCATTGTCTTTCCATCGCCTGTGATGGTCTGGGGCAAAAATTTGGAAGAATGAGCTCTTGTTCTCTATAGAAAACCGAATTGACCTTGGGCATAAATGTAGGATCAGGACAAAGGACCACTTGGTTGGCATGAAACACAGAGATCTTGTTTGACAGACAAGGCTGCAATTTCTGATACACGACGAGTGGGGCGTTGGTACTTACCTGATACGCCTGTTCTCTTTGAGTTGCTCAGAGCATCCAGTAGTGGGAGGTGCTTCAGTCTCTGCATTGTTAGGCTGAGCTTGAATTGAGGAACGCTCTTCCTCCTCCACGTGGCTCCTCTGTAGCCTTCCCCAGTTTTGCAAAGTCGAGAGGAATAAGTGCTCTCATCCTTACTACCTAGAGAGGTTCATTGGCTGAAACGAGCCCACCAGACGGAAAAAAAGGGTGGGGCTGGATGCTCTTCGCAGCTCAAAGAGAACGAGCGTATCAGGTAAGTACCAACGCCCCTTCTCCTATGAGTTGCTCAGAGCATCCAGTAGTGGGACATACCAAAGCTTGGCCTGTCCTACGGGAGGGACTCCGTCTGGTTTGGAATCTCCTCAGGGTCCCTAAGAACCCGTTGCAGAACTTGTCTGCCAAATGAGGCTTCTGCGGAGGGAAACATCAATTTTGTAGTGTCTAATGAAGGGTGATGGGGAGGCCCAAGTCGCCGCCCAGCAGATTTCAGTTATTGGTGTCTGAGTGGCCCAAGCCGCCGAGATCACCGCACTCCTAGTTGAGTGAGCAGTTATGCCTCTAGGCACCTGCAGGGCTTGAGCCTGATATGATCTAACTATTGTTGCTCTTATCCAACGGCCTATGGTGGATGGAGACACCTTGTGATCCTGTGTCTTGGGCTGAAAGGAAACAAAGCTTCTGATTTTCTGAAGGACTGAGTGCGCTTGATGTATATTCGCAGAGCACGCCTAACATCCAGCTTGTTCCATTGCCTTTCCCTCTCCTGTGAAGGCCTGGGACAGAAGTTTGTAAGGATGAGCTTCTGTGCTCTATGGAAAGCCGAGTTGACCTTGGGCATAAATGAGGGATCGGGATGGAGAACCACCTGATCAGCATGAAAAACGTAGAGGTCTTGTCTGACAGACAAGGCTGTGATTTCCGATATGCGACGAGCTGAGGTGATGGCTACCAGGAAAACTACCTTATATGTCAAAAATTGGAGACTTGACTCCCTCAATGGCTCGAACGGTTCTTTGGTGAGAGAAAGAAGGACCTTGTTAAGGTCCCAGGTGGGGTAACAGTGCACCGCTGGAGGGTGTAAATTGGTGGCTCCTCTAAGGAAGGACCTTATGTGTGGGTGATGAGAGAGAGAACTCTCGCGAGTGATAACTGATGTCAAGGCCACTCGCTGCCTTTTAACGTATTAGGTGACATCCCCTTATCAAGCCCCTCCTGTAGGAAGTCTAGAATCTGAGCGACAGATGGGGAGACAGGATCAACTTGAAACTTACTACACCATTTGCAGAAAATGGAACATGTGGTGTTATAAATGCGAATCGTTGAGGGGCGTCTGGTGGCTAGGATAGTGTTGATAACTCTGTTGGAGAGCTTTTTGCTCTTCAAACCACTCCGCTCAACCTCCAGACAGTCAGTTGTAACCATTGAGGCTCCGGATGTTGAAGAGGCCCCTGAGTTAATGAGATTCTGTCTGGCGGGATTCTCCAGGGTGGAGCTACCAAGAGGCTGCGGAGGTCTGCGAACCATGGCCGTCTGGACCAATAAGGCGCTACTAGAAGTAGTTCTGCTCTCTCGTCTAGTAACTTCTGGATGACCCTGGAAAACAGTGCCAGTGGAGGGAATGCATACAGGAGCCCCAGGGGACATTGGTAGTGGAGCGGTTGAAATTCTCCACCCTTGGGATGGTACCTGGGAAAAGAATCTCGGGAGCTGAGTGTTGAGAGCGGAAGCAAATAGGTCCACCACTGGTTGACCAAATGTCCATGCTGCCTCTTGAAATAGGGATGAGTGGGGTGCCACTCTGATTGATCTATGGTAGCCCTGCTTAGCCAGTCTGCCCGTGTATTTGACAGGCCCAAAATGTGTTCTGCCTTGATTGAAAGTAGATTGTTCTCCGCCCAGAGACACAGGCGCTTGACTTCTCTCATCAATTGTATGGATTGTCTGCTCCCTTGTTTGTTTATGTGAGCTTTGGCTGTCACATTGTCTGTTAGGATGAGGATGTGTTGACCTCGTAGGTGGGGAAGGAAGCTGCAGAGGGCAAGGAAAACAGTGTGAAGCTCCAGCCAGTTTATGCTGCATGACTGTTCTATTGCGGACCATCTGCCCTGGGATGTGAGTGACTGAAGGTGGGTGCCCCATCCGAATAAGCTGGCATCTGTGGTGATAGTGATCCTTTGAGGCTCCTTGAAGAGGCAGCCCTTGTTGATGACCGGTTTGGCCCACCAAAGTAGGGACATGAGGACCTTGGGAGGTACCTTGACCATGCGCTTGGAGTTGCTTCTGCCGGATCTCTGGTATGGAAGCAAGAACCACTGGAGGGATCTAGAGTGTAGACGGGCCCAGGGAATAATAGAAATGCATGATATCAATTTTCCTAATAGTTTAGATAGATCTAGTAAGGACACCCTTTTGGAGCGCATAATTTCCCGAATGGATTTTTGGATGCTAAGTAGTCTATCTGGAGACAGATAGACTTTGTCTTTCAATGTGTCGATAACTACCCCCAAATGAGTTATTCGAGTCGATGGGGATAATTGACTCTTTCCAATTAATAAGAAAACCATGCTCCTGGAGAGAAGATAAGGTGGCCTGGGTGTCCCTCATTTGGGGATTAGAGGGGGACAGAATTAAAATGTTGTCCAGATAACACTGAAGACGAACAGGGATATTCCTGAGATGGGCAGCGAGTGCTGCCAGGACCTTGGTAAAAGTTCTGGGGGCAGAGGCTAGTCCGAAGGGAAGGGCCAACGTATTCAAAGTGGTGATTGTTGTAACAAAACCTTAGAAACTTAAAATGGGAAGGCCGAATAGCGATATGCAAATACGCCTCCGTCAGGTCAATGGAAGTGAGCACATCCCCATGTCTGATGCCCAACAAAATAGATTGTAGGGTATGCATTTTGAATTTGCGATAAATTAGAAAGCAGTTGAGTCTTTTTAAGTCCAAAATTGCTCTCCACCCCCCCCCCCCCGAGTGTTTAGGAACAACGAATAGATGAGAGTAAAAACCCCACCCTCTTTGTTCATACGGAACTGGTTGGATGGCTTTTATGTTTAGGAGGTGTTGGATAGCGGAATCCATTAGGTTACGTTTGATCGGGTCTCTGGAGGGGGGGCACAACATAAAGAAATTTGGGGGAATGGTGTGAAATTCAAGGGCAAGACCAAATTTAATGGTGTCTCTGACCCAAACATCAGAGGTAGAAGAGTCCCATTGACTTGCGAACAATTTAAGGCGACCGCCAATGGGGAGAGTCTCCCTTGACCTATCTTGGTCGTTGAAAGGGCCTGCTTCCTGTCCCTCGAAAAGGCCTTTTTTTTTTTATAAATAAATTTTATTGAATTTACAATTAAAAACATATCGACATTACATATACAAAAGGGAGAGAAAAAGAAAAAAAGAAAAAGAAAAACGCTCGGTCTTACGAACCGAAAAAGGAAGAGAAAAAGAGATGTAAAGAAAGAAAGAAATAAAGAAGCGGAGAAAAAAGAAAACACATTTAAAAACAGACAGATATCCTTTTTGACATTCTACAAGATCCAATTCTCCTACCTTAATTTAAATACACACATCTTGTCAATATCTATGCTTAAATTACCCATTGTTCATTAAGCAGTTTATCTCTGAAGTAACCAGTTATACCAAGAATTCCAATTATCATAAAATGTTGAAGACTCTTTATTTTTAAGTGCTATAGTTAATTTATCCATTTCTGCACAATCACATATTTTCTGGATGACCATTTGTTCTGTAGGTATATGGGGTGATTTCCAGCACTGAGCGAATGCTAATCTGGCCGCAGTTAGTATATGAATTGTTACATATTTCATCTTTTTAGGTAAATGTTTATCAGAGATCCCTAGTAGGAAGAATTCTGGTTTGTATTCGATTTGTTCTTTGGTTATCTCCTCCAACCATTTTCTGATTTTTTGCCAATATTTCTGAGTTTTTTTGCAAGACCACCACATATGAAAGTAGGTTCCTTCTATGCTTTTACATTTCCAGCATTTTGGACTAGTGTTTGGGTTCATTTTCGCTAACCTCGAAGGGGGCAAGTGCCATCTATAAAACATTTTGTATGTATTTTCTTTATATGCTGCCAAACAGCATATATATAGGCCTTTTGTATTGGCTGCCCCTTCTACTTCTGTGTCCCGAGTCAGCTCTATCCTGGGGTTGACCTGATCTGAAGGAAGGGGGCCTCTGATACCTGGGGGAGAAGGTGGCCTGATAGAAGGGCCAAAAGGAGCCTCTCCAAAAGGGCTGAGGGGGGGGTTCTGAAATCTGATTTTCGTATAAGGGAAGGAAGAAACTTTTTCTTGCTACGGGTCTCCATGAGTAAGGGGTCCAGGGAGGGGCCAAACAGCTTATCTCCCACAAGGGGGAAAGAGGCCAGTTTTGCTTTATTTTTAAAATCTGCCTGCCAGTGTCTCAGCCCAAGTAAGCAGCGGGCAGTGACATGAGATGTGATTGCCCGAGAGGAAAACTTGACTGAGTGGTAAGTGGCATCTGCGGAAAACTAGGCAGCAGCCGTAATCTTCGCGATGTCCTGGTGAGCCCTGATGTTAGTTGTGGGTACATGTTGCTGCAGTTGGCGAAGCCAACGAATAGATGCTCTTGTGAAAAAAAATGCAGCCATAGCCGATCTGATGGCCCAAGCGTTTGACTGGTGCTCCCTGTGCAGGGCTAACTCGGCCCGCTTTTCCTCAGGCTTTAGAGCTTCTAGTGCCTCAGTTAAGGAGGATGCTAAGCCCACTATGGGCTCATCTACCTACGGGGTGCTCAGCAGCTTTGAAAATCCTGAGTCTAAATTAAAGAATTTTTTATCGTGACCAGTTGGGGCCAGGTGAACCGCTGTAGAGGCCAGCTGCTTTTGCACTAAATCAGAGAAAATGGGTGGGACCAGTATAACCTCGGCCTCAACTACAGGCTGGTTAAAGATTAGGTCCGCTGGACCTTCCGTTGAGGGTGCAGGGGTGTCGCCTGGTGATTGGGTACTTAGGCCAGAGATGTTCTTGGCCTTGAATAACAGAGATTTGAATAGGTGTGGTCTGAATAGACCCACGAAGGTGGGCTGGTCCGGGATAAGCCCCTCATCCTCAGACATTTCCCCCTCCAGGGGGTCTGCCTCTGATAGGGGCTCGCTATCCTGCATCAACCCCATTTCAAGTTCATCTGGCTCCATGAACTGGGCCATTTCTCCCTCGTCCTCCTCCTCCTCCCGGCCTTGAAAGGGGGTCTTCCTCTGCAAGTATACCTGGTGTTGGTCCGACCTGGGCAAGGATCTTAGTGACTGAGACTCGAGGTCAGGAGCTACCGGATAATGAGTAGACCTGGTTACTTGCTGGAGACCGTCTGCGATCCCTTGGCGGATGGCCAACTCCATCCAGGTCCTTATTCTCTGTGGAACCTCCTCAATGAGGGAACCCTCTTGATGAAGGCCAGCAGCTGTGGGGGTGAAGGTGGCTTCTGGCGCCCTTCTACTTGGCGTTCTTGGAGTCTGAGCATGTTGTCCTTGCGAGGGCAAGCTGCGCCTGGGAGAAAGTGGAAGATCTAGAGGAGGGCGGGGTTGAGCAGAGGTAGACGGACTGGAGGATGGTAAAGTCTGAGGCACCGGGAGGGCCTCCATGGCGCGCTTGTCAAATTCTTTTTGTAGGGCCTTGTGACACCTTAAGACGTCTCTTTGGGAGGTTTGGTCTCTTTAGCCTCCTTGCGCAAATGATGGGTTTTGGCTTTTGCCTTCAATGAAGGGCCTTTAGAGGTGTTACCATCTGCCATTCTTATAAATTATATATTGTAGTAATAGGGTAGAAAAGAAAATATGATGCGGTTGGCATGCCCAGGGTCCAATCTGAGTCAAGACGGTTGCCCTGATAATTCTTAACGTCCCCCCCCTTTTTAATGGCTATATGTATATATCCACATATAGAAGGAGTCGTATCTCAGTGATAATAATGTAACGAATTACAATATCATACTGTACAAAATATATTATTACTATTATAATTATTGTTGATATTATCAAGTTTATTAGTATTGTTATTGTAAATTAATACTAATATTGAAGTTATGCTTGAGCCACAGTATACTTGCAACCAATTTTTGAGAAAAAGTCAACCAATCAGCCAAATTTTGGTACGCCTGAGGCCCGAGTAGAAATGAAATGGGGCCTACAGCAGCTTGATTGCACAGGCGGACATGGCATAGGTGCCTGCTGCTGTGCCGCTGAGGAAACTGTGGGGTTATATTAAGCCAACAAGATTCAGTGAGAAAAGGTAACCTCGAGTACAAATTGCCAGAGAAATGAGGTTAAGAGACTCAGAGGATCCAGGGGAATCCTACTATGACAAGCCAAATCCACCCACAGCGCAGGGAAATTGAAGAAAGTAGGCCTACGCCACGTTTCTTCGCAATCCAAAATGGCGTCCGCCAATAATAAACAGCTCTGGTAGTGCTCAGCAGTCTCTTCCCTTTAGGAAAATCGAAAGCGAAACTCCAAGGGAGAGATTAAACTGTTTAAATTGCGATTGGCGTTCGAGGGGGGGGGGAGACCGATACGACTCTCAGCGATCAAACACAAGCCGCTAAAGCAACGAGAATGCAAGAAAATACGAGAGAGAACACAGCGGCTGTTAAGGAGGCAGAGGCAATTTTCCGGCTATGGGGAGGTTGCGCGAAGTATTACGGAGCCTCCCGCTGCCTTCCTGGGGGGTGTAACAGCGCTTCCCCCTAGTTAGTTAGTTTGACCAATTTAACAATTGCACAGAGGCTAAAGAGAGAAAAGGGAAGCAAACCTGAAGAGAAATTCAATTAGGAGTCTTTGAATCAAAGTCGTGGTTCGGCCAAGGAGCAAGCTAAAGCACTGCCTGTTTCGCACAAGGGTAAGCTAAAACTGGGGAACGCTACGGAGTTGTCACGTGGAGGAGGAGGAGCGTTCCTCAATTCAAGCTCAGCCTGACAATGCAGAGACTGAAGCACCTCCCACTAGTGGATGCTCTGCGCAGCTCTTAGGAGAAGGAGGTGATCGCTACAAGGAAAACTACTTTGTATGTCAGGAGTTGGAGACTTGACTTCCTCAAAGGTTCGAAAGGCCCCTTAGGGCGACAAGGACCTTGTTAAGGTCCCAGGTGGGGTAACAGTGCACCGCTGGAGGGTGTAAATTGGTGGCTCCTCTAAGGAAGGACCTTATGTGTGGGTGATGAGAGAGAGAACTCTCGCGAGTGATAACTGATGTCAAGGCCACTCGCTGCCTTTTTAACGTATTAGGTGACATCCCCTTATCAAGCCCCTCCTGTAGGAAGTCTAGAATCTGAGCGACAGATGGGGAGACAGGATCAACTTGAAACTTACTACACCATTTGCAGAAAATGGAACATGTGGTGTTATAAATGCGAATCGTTGAGGGGCGTCTGGTGGCTAGGATAGTGTTGATAACTCTGTTGGAGAGCTTTTTGCTCTTCAAACCACTCCGCTCAACCTCCAGACAGTCAGTTGTAACCATTGAGGCTCCGGATGTTGAAGAGGCCCCTGAGTTAATGAGATTCTGTCTGGCGGGATTCTCCAGGGTGGAGCTACCAAGAGGCTGCGGAGGTCTGCGAACCATGGCCGTCTGGACCAATAAGGCGCTACTAGAAGTAGTTCTGCTCTCTCGTCTAGTAACTTCTGGATGACCCTGGAAAACAGTGCCAGTGGAGGGAATGCATACAGGAGCCCCAGGGGACATTGGTAGTGGAGCGAATTGAAATTCTCCACCCCTTGGGATGGTACCTGGGAAAAGAATCTCGGGAGCTGAGTGTTGAGAGCGGAAGCAAATAGGTCCACCACTGGTTGACCAAATGTCCATGCTGCCTCTTGAAATAGGGATGAGTGGGGGTGCCACTCTGATTGATCTATGGTAGCCCTGCTTAGCCAGTCTGCCCGTGTATTTGACAGGCCCAAAATGTGTTCTGCCTTGATTGAAAGTAGATTGTTTTCCGCCCAGAGACACAGGCGCTTGACTTCTCTCATCAATTGTATGGATTGTCTGCTCCCTTGTTTGTTTATGTGAGCTTTGGCTGTCACATTGTCTGTTAGGATGAGGATGTGTTGACCTCGTAGGTGGGGAAGGAAGCTGCAGAGGGCAAGGAAAACAGTGTGAAGCTCCAGCCAGTTTATGCTGCATGACTGTTCTATTGCGGACCATCTGCCCTGGGATGTGAGTGACTGAAGGTGGGCGCCCCATCCGAATAAGCTGGCATCTGTGGTGATAGTGATCCTTTGAGGCTCCTTGAAGAGGCAGCCCTTGTTGATGACCGGTTTGGCCCACCAAAGTAGGGACATGAGGACCTTGGGAGGTACCTTGACCATGCGCTTGGAGTTGCTTCTGCCGGATCTCTGGTATGGAAGCAAGAACCACTGGAGGGATCTAGAGTGTAGACGGGCCCAGGGAATAATAGAAATGCATGATATCAATTTTCCTAATAGTTTAGATAGATCTAGTAAGGACACCCTTTTGGAGCGCATAATTTCCCGAATGGATTTTTGGATGCTAAGTAGTCTATCTGGAGACAGATAGACTTTGTCTTTCAATGTGTCGATAACTACCCCAAATGAGTTATTCGAGTCGATGGGGATAATTGACTCTTTCCAATTAATAAGAAAACCATGCTCCTGGAGAGAAGATAAGGTGGCCTGGGTGTCCCTCATTTGGGGATTAGAGGGGGACAGAATTAAAATGTTGTCCAGATAACACTGAAGACGAACAGGGATATTCCTGAGATGGGCAGCGAGTGCTGCCAGGACCTTGGTAAAAGTTCTGGGGCAGAGGCTAGTCCGAAGGAAGGGCCAACGTATTCAAAGTGGTGATTGTTGTAACAAAACCTTAGAAACTTAAAATGGGAAGGCCGAATAGCGATATGCAAATACGCCTCCGTCAGGTCAATGGAAGTGAGCACATCCCCATGTCTGATGCCCAACAAAATAGATTGTAGGGTATGCATTTTGAATTTGCGATAAATTAGAAAGCAGTTGAGTCTTTTTAAGTCCAAAATTGCTCTCCACCCCCGAGTGTTTAGGAACAACGAATAGATGAGAGTAAAAACCCTACCCTCTTTGTTCATACGGAACTGGTTGGATGGCTTTTATGTCCAGAAGATGTTGGATAGCGGAATCCATGAGATTACGCTTAATTGGATCTCTGGAAGGGGAGCATGACATGAAGAAATCTGGGGGAGTGGATTGAAACTCCAGAGCAAGGCCAAATCTAACCGTGTCTCTGACCCAGGAATCAGAGGTAGAGAGGTCCCATTGGTCCGCGAATAGTTTAAGGCGTCCACCAATGGGAAATGGGTTCCTTGAGTTATCTTGGTCATCGGAAGGGCCTGTTTCCTGCTCCCCGAAAGGCCCTTTTGTGTTGACCATCCCTTCTACTCCTGTCCACTGAATCGGACCTATCTTGTTGTTGTCCTGATCTGAATGATGGGGGTCTCTGGTATCTGGGAGAGAAGGGTCCCTGATAAAAGGGTCGGAAGGATCCCCTCCGAACGGACTGGGGATTTCTGGGATCTGATCTTCAAACAAGCGAGGGGAGGAATTTCTTCTTGCTGCAGGTTTCAATTAACAATGGGTCTAGGGAAGGGCCAAACAGTTTGTCTCCCACTATGGGGGAGGAAGCTCTTCTTCTTCTTCTTTTTCTTCAGCGTTTGTCTCGCGCTCGGGCGAGGTCCGCTAATGTCCTTAAGTACTGCTTCCACACCTCTCTGTCTACCACGTATGACGGGTCTGCCTTCGCGATCTCTAGATCGGCCTTGATCGTGTCCATCCAGCGTTGCTTAGGTCTACCACGCGGTCTCGCTCCTCCGACAGTCACCTTCATTGCAGATTTGATGATAGATTCTTCCTTGGCGCGGCTCACGTGGCCGAACCATCGTAACCGGGACTGCCTCATGACCGTGGAGATGGGCACGATGTTGAACCGTCTATGCACTTCTTCGTTCCTGACGCGATCGAGTAGGGTGAGGCCTACCGACCATCGGAGCATTCGCATCTCCATTATCTGGAGTCTGCTTTCGACTTCTTTGGTCGCCGGCCAGCACTCTGCGCCGTATATGGCCATGGGGCGCACCACAGAGTTATAGATTTTCGCCTTCAGGCGCATCGGCATCTTCTTGTCACAGAGGACGCCCGTGACGGACTTCCATTTGCCCCACGCTGCGTTGATCCTGGCTGCCACCTCAGTTTGTAGTAGGCCTTCTTCCCCAAGAATAGTTCCCAGGTACTTGAAGGTAGAGGCGCGCGGTAGCTCCTGCCCGTTCACGTGGATGGAGCCTGTCATTTCATTGTCAGTGGTCAGGTATTCGGACTTCTTTAGGTTCAGCCGGAGCCCGAACTGCTCGAGGTGGTCGTGCCACTGTTGGACTAGGTGCTCGAGTTCAGCCTTGCACAGGTTAGCCAGGAACACATCATCGGCGTAGAGCAGCGTCCATGGGGAGGGCGTGTACAGGTCGTGTGTAATTGTGTCCATCACCAGAATGAACAGCAGTGGTGAGAGAGCAGAGCCCTGGTGTACGCCGACGGTGATATTAAACTCCTCTGATATCCCAGCTGCCGCTTTTACACGGCTTTTGTGACATCTGTATAGGAGTTGGACCCATTGTACGAGCAGCTCAGGCACTCCGTGATCTCGCAGTGCGTACCAGATGAGATCGTGCGGGACTCGGTCGAAGGCCTTTTCCAAGTCCAGGAAGGCGGTGTGGAGCGGGATTTTCTTCTCTCTGTGAGCCTTCATCAGCATCCGCACACCGAAGATGGCGTCGGTGGTGCCGCAGTTCTTTTTTTTTTTTAAACAAGTTTTATTGATTTTACAAACAAACAAACAAGACAAAACATCATTAAACATTAAAACATAAAACCTCTTTCCATTGTAGATCCTTACAAGGCAGGTAACATATTGCTTTATATCACATACTTATAATTTATCTCATTTCCATATAAACACGTAAATTCCCTTTACCAAATTCCACATTGTTTCTCTTTAATCATTATGCAATCATATTTCCTTTCTGATTTATCTGCTATCCAGTCATCAACTTTATATTTCCCTCTGACTTGTTTATAATTATTCTCATCTAGTCTTCTTCCGAGATTTTATTATTTAACTTTCAATTAAACACACACACATAAAACACAGACATAAAAAACATAAAACTTTCTTCTAGAAAGTAACTTGGCCCCAGATTATCTCTTTTTGTATGGACTCAGTTGTATTCACGCTTTTCTTATATACCATTACCCATCTTATTTACCATTCTATATCTATTATATAACTCCTCTCCACTTTTACCTCATCTCAGTTCTGTTTTATATATTTAATCTTGCTTTTTTTTTAAAAAAAAATATTTTTATATCTTTTGTCCATTTCTCCATTTACATCTGTCTCATTTCCAGTTTAAAAAAGAATAGTTTCCCCTGGAATCACTAATCGGAGTATGATGCCTTTCTATCATTCCCCTAAGCTAAAATTTAAAATAACACCTAAATCCCAATCAGATTCTGTTTAGTACATTCTACTATTTCAAAAACCAATACTACAATAATAAATCCATAACAATCAACACATCAATCCATTAAACTCTATATTCAAACTAATATTTTAAACATTCCCTTTAGTATTTTATTGAAACTTATTATCATTCATTATTAAACCTTTTAAAGTTATACCTTGATATTTTAGTCTTTTATTAAATCTTAAAAAGTTCTGGTTATCTACTTATAATACAAATACCACTATTACGATACTCATGTGTACTTTGCAGAATCCCCCCCTTTTTTTAAAAAAACAAAACCATATATTACCCATTATCCCTGAAAAAAATTTCTTTAACTCCATCTTGTCTTATATCTTTAAAACTTTTTTCCCCCTTTTCCCTTTCCCCCTTAGCCCACCTAAACTTTTTACCCCCTCCTCTCAAAACCTCTGTCTTCTTAATTTCCCCTTTCTGCATTCCTCTTTCCTTTTGCTTTCTAACATTCTGTTGTTTTTGCATCTTCTTTTTCTCTTTCATGAATATTTTTTTATTTCTTAAGTCCTTCCTTTTCGCTCCTCTCTTTCTCCTTTCTTTCTTAGTCACGCAGTTTAGTTCATTAAAAATGGCTTCTTCTTCCTCAATTTCTTCAAGCTGTTGTTTAATTTGCTGACACATAGCAAGCGCCATATCTAGGAAACAAAGGGCTTCTCCCATAACATCTTCGCCTTCTTTCTTTGTTTTTAGATATTGTTTTTTTAGTTCATCAAGAGATAGAGCCATTTTAAAGTTTCTTCTTCTCTTTCTGTATCCTCTTCTTAAACCAATCAGTTATTTCAAGGCTTAAAACAGTTCCCAAACGTCCCAAAGTCCCACAGTCATCAAACAGTCCAGGCAGAGTAAAAGCTTCTTCTTTTTACAGTTTCTCTTCTAGGGGTGAAGTCAAATTAGGGAAAGAAAATTCTCTTTATCTTCAAGGCATCTCCTCCAGCAAAGTCTTAGAGTAAAAATTGATTTACGCAAGCCTCTCCCTTCCCACGTACAACAAAGGATTTTAGGTTTTACCTTCTACCAAAAGGCTGGTTTCCCTTTTCCATTTGTTAATTCCATAAGGGAGGGAGAGTAACTTCCCCTGTTCGTCACTTTTCTTCGCAGCTAAAGACATCAATCAGGAACAATAGCTTCCAAGTCATTACTTTCCCAGGTGTTAAATATATCCTTAAGGTCCCAGTTCGACCAAGAAAAAACTTTCTTTAAAAAAAAAAAGAAAACTCCTTCTCCCTCCTGCGCATTCTTTATTATCCAATTGCCGGCTTCTTTATGGTGGCCATAAAAGACCACCGCTGGAACCGTCTTGAGAAAAGGGGGTTATTGCCGGCTGGAGGGGGGGTTGCGATGCCCCACACCCCCATCCGGATCCCCCCTCTCTCCAGCTGCCCCAAAGGGCAGCCTTAGCCTCCAAATCTGTCAGGATCGGAGGCACCAAGGCGGCTAGCACAGCAGGAATCGCAGAGAAGGCGAATCCCTGCTGTTAGCAAAGCCGACAACCGGAAGTGTCCTGTGGTGCCGCAGTTCTTGATAAATCCGGCCTGGTTGACGCTGATGTCGACGATGTCCCGAATGCGCTTATCAAGGACACGTTCGAAGATCTTCATAGTGTGTGACAATAACCTGACCGGTCTGTAGTTGGAGCAGTCCGCTGGGCTGCCCTTTCCCTTCCAGATCGGAACAGTGGTGCTGCGGTACCAGTCGTGTGGCACTTTTCCCGTGGAGACGATGTTGTTGAACAGCTCGCACAGCCACGATGCCGAGCCCGGTAGTGCCTTTTTCCAGAAGTCGGCAGGGATGTCGTCTGGTCCTGTTGCCTTACCGCTTTTCATGGCCTTGATGGCGTCGGTGACCTCGCTGGCATAAATGCCTGAGACTGGGCCTTCAACTGGGTCACCTCGCGGGGTTCGTGGGTGTGGGAACTCCTCGGTGGAGATCTTTTCGAAGTATTGCCGCCACCTCTCGGCAGCGTCTCTGGGGTTCACGATTAAATTTCCCCTTTCGTCATTGATCCCATGAAACTGGTCAATGTCCAGGGTCTTCCTGTGTCTGCTTTTGGCTAGGCGGTAGATCTCATTTTCGCCTTCTCGCGTGTTCAGCTTCTCATAGATGTCATCGTAGTGGGAGCTTCTGGCTATCGCTACTGCTTTCTTGGCTGCCTTTTTGGCCGCCTTGTATTCGCAGAGCTTCTCGCTGGTCTTGTCCTGAAGAAAGGCCTTGTAGAGCCGTTTCTTCAGGTGTACGGCATCTTGTACTTCCGGTGTCCAGAGCCATGTATCTCGTGCGATGCGTCTCCGTCCAGGCTTGGTGCAACCAAGCTGTTGGCAGCCGGCAGTGTGAACAGTGCTCTTCAACATGGACCACGCTTCCTGTGGCCCGTCGACCATCAGCAGGAACTGCTCCGGTTTGATGAGGGGTCCCGCCATCTTCTTCTGGTTCCACCACTTGATTCGTGGCTGGTCTGCATTCCTTTTGTCAATCTTGGTCTTGGGCTTGCTGATCCTGATCTTCGCCATCAGCGGCCTGTGCTGACTGCTCGATTCGCACGGGTACACCTTGGCGTTGAGCACGTTTTCAGCGGCTCTTCGTCGTACGATGATGTAGTCGATCTGTGTGTGGTGGCTCCCGTTTCTGCTATGGTAGGTGAGGAGTTGAGATTCTCGCCTAATGAAGCAGGTATTCGTGATGGTCATATCATGGGAGTCGGCAAAGTCCAGGATCCTCTGGCCATTCTCATTCGTATCGCCTGTGCCGTGTCCACCGTGGCACTGGTGTCCGTTTTTGTCCCGCCCTACATGACCATTCAGGACGCCCGAGAATGATGATGTCGTCTTCGTATGGGATCTGCCTGAGTTGGATGTCGAGCAGTTCCCAGAAGGTATCCTTCTCCTCCTCGTGACATCCGGTCTGAGGGGCGTAGGCGGACAAGATGTGTAAGCGCTGCCTCTCGGTCGCTACGACAATTATCATCAGTCGTTCTGTGAGGCGCTTAACTTCTGCGACGGAACTTTGCCAGCTTGGACTGACAACCACGGCTACACCGCCTCGCTTTTCCTTACAGCTGGTGTATATGATCTTATAGCCGTCTATAGTCGTAGCCTTGTTGCCCTTCCAGCGAGTTTCCTGGAGGCAGCAGATGTCCAGCTTCCTGTCCCGCATGGCCCTGACGATCTCGGTCGAGCGTCCAGTCAGCGAATCCACATTCCAGGTGGCCACCTTGAGCGTCTGGCAGTCCTCTGTTCCCCGCTTGCGTTTTTTCACACGGAGCGGGTAGTCTCCGTGCGCATCGGACCCGGACGCAGCCGCCATAGCTTTCCCACACGGTGCAGGTGCGCCGTGCTTTCCGCGTGGACCATTTCGTTAATTTTTGGCGCAGGCCAATGGTCTCCTGCGCCCGTCGGTTCCCCCGAACGCGGTAGCATTGGGCGTGTGTTTTGTAGTGGACGTTTCCACCATGTTGATGCGGCAGTTGAATACTCCAACCGGCCTGTCGCGTGGGCCTGTCGTCGGAGGGTCTGCTCTCAGTTACGGTCAGCGTTTGACGGCTTCGCGCATCCAGGGGACACCACTTGGAGGTGGCAGACCACTCGTCCCCCCACTATCCCCCCACCACTGGGGATTTCTGGGATCTGATCTTCTAACAAGCGAGGGGAGGAATTTCTTCTTGCTGCAGGTTTCAATTAACAATGGGTCTAGGGAAGGGCCAAACAGTTTGTCTCCCACTATGGGGGAGGAAGCTAGCTTGGATTTATGTTTAAAGTCTGCTTGCCAGTGCCTTAGCCATAGCAAGCGACGGGCTGTGACGTGAGATGAGATGGCCCTCGTGGAAAACTTCTCTGTGTGGTATGTGGCATCAGCAGAGAATTCAGCAGCAGCAGTGAGTTTGGCGATGTCTTGGTGCGCCCTAATGTTGGAAGTAGGGACGTGTTGCTTCAAAAGGCGAAGCCATCTAAGAGATGACCGCGTGAAGAAAGAGGCGGTCGTAGCTGATCGGATAGCCCATGTGTCAGATTGATGCGCTCTGCGCAGGGCTAGTTCGGCCCGTTTTTCCTCTGGCTTTAAGACCTCCAGCGCGTCACTGGGAATAGAGGAAGACGCTAAACCCACTATGGGTTTGTCTACCTCGGGGGTACTGAATAGTTTTGAAAAATCGGGGTCCAGGTTGAAATATTTCCTATCGTGGCCAGTTGGGGATGAGTACACCGCTGCAGAAGCCCACTGTTTCTGCACCAGGTCGGAAAACGTGGGTGGAACTGGGATGACCTCTGCCTCAACAACCGGTTGGTTGAAGATCAGGTCCTCTGGCCTCTCCTCTGAGGAGATAGGAGTGTCAGATGGTGATTGTTTGCTTAGGCGTGCGATGTTCTTCACCTTAAACAATAGGGATTTGGAGAGCTGTGGCTGAAATAAGCCCGTAAAAACGATTAGCCCTTCATCCTCAGACATTTCCCCCTCTAAGGGGTCTGCCTCTGACAGGGGCTCGCTATCCTGCATTGACCCCAATTCGGACTCGTCTGCTTGCAAGGTCTGATCTACCATCTCCTCCTCCTCCTCCTCCTCCTCCTCCTCCTCCTCCTCCTCCTCCTCCTCCTCCTCCTCCTCCTCCCCTTGGAAGGAGGTCTCCCCCTGTAAATATACCTGGGTCTGGTGCTGTTCCGTCCTGGGCAAGGACCTCAGAGATTGTGACTCTAGGTCAGGGACCACAGGGTAATGTCTGGGCATGGCTGCTTGTTGAAGCCCAGCTGTGATCCCCTGGCAAATAGCCAGCTCCATCCAGGCTCTCATTCTTTCCAGGACGTCCTCAATGAGACTTTCACCCTGGCGGAGGCCAGCAGCTGTTGGAATGAAAGTGGCCTCTGGAGCCCTTCTGGCCGGTGTCCCAGGAACTTGGTTCTGTTGTCCTTGTGGGGGTAAGCTGTGCCTGGATGAGAAGGAGAGATCTAGGGGAGGAGGGGGGTGTGAAGTAGACGGACTGGAAGATGGGAAGCCCTGAGGCACAGTGTGTGCTTCCCTGGTACGCATGGCAATCTCTTTTTCTAAGGTGTTATGGCGCCTTAAGGCATCCCTTTCTGAGGCTTTAGAAGTCTCTTTAGTTTGTTTGCGTTTATGGTGAGTTTTGGCTTTTGCCTTCAAGGAAGGAATCTGAGAGGTGTTACCATCCGCCATTTTGATCAAATTGGGGTTGCAGCAATCTGGATATAAAGTGTAGATAAGGCGGTTGGCATGCTCAGGGTCCAATCTGAGTCAAGAACGGTTGCCCTGATAAAATACTTATCCCCCCCCCTTTTTTTTAACTGGTGGCTATATCTATATCTATATCTATATATATATATAAAATGAGTCGTATCTCAGTAATAATATTTTATTGGAAATAAAATATTATATTGTCAAGCAATGTATTATTATTATTATTATACTTGTAATAATTATTCTAAAATTGTTACTACAGTTGTGTTTATTATTGCTCCTATGAGCAGAAATATATATATATAAATTCCAATATTACTGAAAGAACAATAAATAACAATCTATAGACCAATTAGCCAAATTTGGAACGCCTAAGGCCCAGGTAGAAGTATAAGGGCCTTCAGCAGCCTTCCTGTACAGGTGGACACAGGCCTGGATGCTTGCTGCTGCGCCGCTGAGGAGTAAGCTGTGAGGGTTAAGCCAACAGTCCTTAAAGGGAAGTAAATAACCTCGAGTGCAATATAGCCAAAACGGGGTTAAAATACTCTCAGAATCCAAAAAGGATCCTGCTTCTTCGAGTAAAAATACTTCACACAGCTCAGGGATGGAGGAGAAATAGGCGCGAAGCCACAAGGTGGCCCTCAAGATGGCGTTCACCAGCTGATGGTTTCTTCGTGCGCTTTTCAGCAGCCGCTTCCTGCCTTCCCGTGAAGCTTAAAGCTCGCAATTAAAGAAACGGTGGAGAAAAGGGGGAATTTAACTCAAATTAGCTTCCCCCTGAAAGGAACGGCGTTCGGAGAGGGGAGAAAGGTGATACGACTCGGCTGCGGTTTAAAGCAATGAAAACAAGCCACAGACAAAGAAAACGGCTCGAAAAAGCACAGCGACAACCAAACGGGCAGAGGTAAGGCTTTTGGGCTGTGGGGGTGGTGGTGGTGCAAAGCAATACCAAAGATCTCCCGCCGCCCTCTTTGGGGGCGCAAACAGCGCTTCCCCTAGACAGCAACTCTCCGTATGAAGGCTAAAGGCAAAGGAGAACGAATTGCAATCAAACCTGCCGAAAAACGACTAAGAATCCTGCTTCGGCCAAAGAAACTTCAAAAAGCACTGCCTTTCTCACGCGAGGCTGAGCAAAAACTGGGGAAGGCATGGAGGAGTCACGTGGAGGAGGAGGAGCGTTCCTCAATTAAAGCTCAGCCTATGGATGAAGAGACTGAAGCACCTCCCACTACTGGATGCTCTGAACAGCTCATAGGAGAATCAGTGGGAGCTCTGGGCTTGTTTTCCTGCAACTAGACAGTTCCATCTGGGGGTGATGGGAGACAGTGACACTCGAATTATATTCCTTATATCCAGTCTACTCCGTAGTCTTGTTTTTGTTGCTGTCAATGCAGAAAACCCCGCCTCACAAAGATAAGAGGTTGAAAATGGAAGCAGGACTTTCAGTGCTTTTGTGGCAATGTCAGTGTCAGCCTCAAGATCTCTTCGGTACCCTAACTGCTATCTATCTCATTTATTTCTCCCTTAGTTTCTCTACTGCTAGGCTTACTTCTTTCAGCTGTCATTACCAACGGGGAGGGGTAATTGTGGGGGGAAGAGAGCTGGAGGTGTTTTGCATTCCTTTACTGTGGGCAGAAAAAGGAGGGGGTATATGATTTCTTCTTTCCAACTTTCCATTTCCTTGCTAGCCTCTATCCCTTTTTGCGCAGCTGCGAAGTCTTTTCAAAATATGTCAAGGTCAACGGACAGAGGCCTCATCACCACCTGAATATGGCCACATGATCATATTCAGAACTTTTAATTGGAAGAGACTTCTGGACTTCGGGGGGTGGGAACAATTCCATTTCTTTGTATGTGTGATTTGCGCGCCAAATTCTCAGTTTCAGAATTCCATTTGTAGCTTCCTTTTCATCCTCCAGTAAAAGGATAACTTTGCTCTGATCCATGGAGTCTGGGTATTTCTTTCTTGGATTTTGAAGGGAACACACACTGACATTATTCCGAAACTCACCATCAGCCCACCCGGAGAAAACACCAAATTTTCTTCCGAGGGGGTTTCACATCATGTCATCTCCAGCCGGCGATGAAGATGACCAGGGAGCTGTGGGGGGGCAGCCAATGCTGTTACCAGAGATGCCAGCCGCCGACTTGTTAGCTGACCTTACTCTGGAAGAAACTCCAGCTGAGATGCCCAGATGGTCGTTAGGAGTTGGATGGAGAGATCCGGAAGACCCCCCCCCTCCTGGAATCACTGTAAGTCGAAGAGGTGCAAGGGAACGGCTGTGGCAAGAGGGGGAGGAGATGGAATGCAGGCTGGATCAAGCCGGGAAAAGCTTTAAGGATGCCTCTGAGAAACCCGGCAGGGCTCCAATATATGAGGGGGAAAGAGGAGCGAGTTCAGCCTGGGGAAGTCGGGCTGCCGCCACCCCCCTAGCCCAGCCCATGCCAGCGCAACAACCAGCCGCCGCCTGGGGAGCCCCAGCAGCGGGAGTGATGCCTAGAAGATGCCACTTGCCCTCCTTAGATGTGAAGTTTGGAGGAAATCCCAAGGATTTGGGGTTTTTCCTGGTACAGGTTGGAAGCTATATGGCAGAATATGAAAGGGAGTTCACCTCTGAGGCAGCCAAAGTAAGATGTGTTACCAGGACCCTGGAGGGGTTGGCAGCAGACTGGGTGGTGGCTTTGTATAATGATAACTCCCCTCAACTGCAAAGCCTCGATGTTTTCATGACTGCTTTGAGGAGGAGGTTTGAAGACCCTCTGGCGGAGAGAAGGGCCAGGATCAGAATGAAAACCATAACTCAAGGGGGGAGATCAGTGGCTGACTACACCCAAGAGTTCAGACAGCTGGCATACCGCATCCGAGACTGGTCCCAGGAGGCTCTAATAGAAGCCTACAAAGATGGCCTAAATGAAGAGGTATACCACATGTGCATCTCCAGAAGGGATCCACATGACTTGCAGTTGTGGTACCTGCTAGCGGAAGAAGTGGAAATAGATCTAGCCCGAAGCAGACGCAGAGGAGGCCCCGCATGGAGCAACCTGCTCCCTCCCCGGCTCCGAGAGACCCCTAAACCCCGAAAGGGAGGGGTGACGGCAAGGGCCAAATCTACTGCCTGTTTTCGTTGTGGGAAGGAGGGCCACCGGATTGCGGATTGTTGAGTCAAACCAGATCCAAAGAAGGGACGGGGTCCAGGAAGGAAGCCCGAATCCTCCCCAACCAGACCTCGCGAAACCGGACTAAAGATAGGGGAGGTTGTAGAAGTCGCTCCCCCAGCGGAAAAAGAGCTGGGACCCCCGACTCCTCCCGACGAGAGTGAGACCGACTCGGAAGACGACATCCCGGTAAGTCCTAACCGGGGCCCCCTTACCATCCCAATTAAGTTAAGGGTGCCCACCTCGGGTACCGAGGGGGAAATGCTGGCCTTATTGGACTCGGGGTGCACGAGGTGCCTAATTAGCATGAAAGTAGTGAAGGGCATGGGCATTGGACTGAGAAATTTGAAAACGCCCATATCTTTTTGCCAATTGGATGGGTCTGAGGTGGGAGGTTGCCCGACACGTTTCATAATGGAGCCCCTAGAAATGACCATGGGAACCCACAGCGAGACCCTGTGTTTTATTGTGGCTCCCCGGATGGAACAGTCCCTAATCTTGGGGTTGCCCTTGCTTCGGAAATGGAATCCCCAAGTAAACTGGAGAAAGGGGTGGATACGGATCCGTACTGACCAACCTCCGGGAAGGGAGGAGGAACCCCCCCTGGAAACTGGGGAGAATCCCCATCCGAAGCCCCAAAACCCTGCTGAGACCGCTTCCACGGGGGCCGAGCGCATAGAAGGGGAGGAGAAAATCCCGAAAGAGTATTGGGACCTAAGAGAGGTGTTTAGCGAAGAGGCCTCCGATGAGCTCCCTCCCCATCGGTCAACCGATTGCAGCATTGAATTTCTACCGGGGGTGACGCTCCCGAAACCAAAGATGTATTCGATGACCCCAAGGGAGTTGGAGGAATTGAGATCGTTTATCGACAAGAACTTGAAACGAGGCTTCATCCAACCTGCCAGACCTCGAGTGGCGGCCCCTGTGATGTTCCGCGAGAAGATGGCTCCAAGCGCTTGGTGGTGGACTATCGAAATTTGAATGCGGTGTCCGTGGAGAACGTGTACCCCCTTCCTCTAATGAAGGACATGTTAGCCCACCTGGCCAAGGGAAAGATCTTCACGAAACTGGACTTGAGGGAGGCTTACTACCGAATCCGAATTAAAGAAGGGGACGAGTGGAAAACTGCATTCAACTGCCCGATGGGTTGCTTCCAGTTCAATGTTTTCCCGTTTGGCCTACAGGGGGCACCAGCTGTTTTCATGCAAATGATCAACCAGGTGCTCCACGAACATTTATATAAGGGGGTTTTGGTCTACCTGAAAGATATCCTTATCTACACGGAGACTAGAGACCAACATGTAAAACTGGTACGGGCCGTGTTGCACAAACTGCGGGCTGCCAAATTGTATGCCAAATTATCCAAATGTGAGTTCCACCAAGAGAAAATCGACTACCTGGGATATCGTATCTCACCCGAGGGTCTTGAGATGGACCCGGAGAAGGTACGAGTCGTATTAGATTGGGCCCCACCGAGAACCCGAAAACAACTTCAAAGTTTCCTTGGATTTGCCAACTTTTACCGGCAATCCATCCCATGTTTTGCTAAAATAGCCATGCCTATCACCAACCTCCTAAAAACAAAGGGAGAAGCGAAACCAAAGCCCAGCCAGCCGCTGAATTGGTCCATGGAGTGCCAAGCCACTTTTGAGAAGCTAAAAAGACTATTTGCTGCAGAACCAGTGCTAAAGCATCCAGACATGGATGTCCCCTTCGTGATCCAAGCTGATGCGAGCGATGTGGCTGTAGGAGCGGTCTTACTTCAGTTAAACGAGAAGGGGACACTACAACCGTGTGCCTACACCTCCCGTAAATTAACTGATACTGAACGTAGATGGGCCGTCTGGGAGAAAGAAGCTTTTGCAGTCTGTTGGGCCCTAATGACCTGGAGGCATTTTCTGGAAGGCGCAAGGCACCCATTTGAGGTTTGGACTGATCATAAAAATCTGGAGGCCTTAAAAACGCCTCGGAAATTATCTCCTAAGCAAGTTAGGTGGGCCCAGTACTTCAAGCGATTCAATTTCTTTCTGAAATACATCCCAGGAGGAAAGAACTTTATGGCGGATGCTTTATCTAGAATGCCACAATACAACAGTGTTCGAAAAGAAGTGATAAGTCCGATTGTGCCCACCACACAGCTGGCTGCACCAGTGGTCACCAGAGCGCAAAAGAAGAAACAAGAGGCAGATCTGTCCAATGACCTGATCGAACGATTTAAAGAAGCTCTGAAAACAGATGAGTGGTTCCAGGCAAATGCGAATAACTGCACCGTTAGGGATGGGTTAGCCTGGATGGGTGCGAAACTGTATGTACCAAAAACACTGAGGAGCCAAGTGTTACAACAGACTCATGACTCCAAAGCAGCGGGTCATTTTGGCTTCGTGAAGACCTTACACCTGGTGAAACGGCAGTTCTGGTGGCCCTCCTTGAAAAAAGACATTGAAACTTATGTAGCAAGCTGCCCAGTTTGCGCCGCAGCCAAGAGACCTCCTGGTAAGCCGCCAGGTCTGTTGCAGAATGTGGCCAGACCAACTGCCCCTTGGAAGGAAATCTCTGTGGACTTTATAGTAGATTTACCTGAGAGTGTGGGGCACACAGTCATCTGGGTGGTGACCGATTTGTTTTCCAAGCAAGCACACTTCATACCTTGCTCCAAGATTCCCTCGGCGAAGTCGTTAGCCAAACTGTTCATTATACATATCTACAGACTGCATGGTGTCCCTGAACATGTGATATCAGATCAAGGGGTTCAATTTACTTCGAACTTCTGGAGGGAATTTTTGAAGTTAATAGGCTCCACCCAGGTTTTAAGCTCCGCCCACCACCCCCAAACTAATGGGGCCTGTGAGAGGACTAACGGGGTGTTAGAGCAATATCTTCGGTGTTACATAAATTATCAGCAAGACAACTGGGTGGATCTACTACCTTTTGCAGAGGTGGCGTATAACAATTCTGTCCACAGCAGTACTGGTTTCACCCCCTTCAAAGTGGCCACGGGGCAAGATTTTGTACCCATACCTGAACTTCCACGCGAGAAACCCAATATCTAGTCATTGGATGACTGGATATCTCAACTTCAACTCAATTGGCCAGTCGCTCGTAAAGCTCTGGACGAGGCGCATCAATCCCATAAGAAGTTTGCGGACAAAAAGAGAGCCCCACAAAAGTCGTATCAAGTAGGCGACAAAGTATTCCTCTCAACCAAATATCTGCAAACCACTCAGAAATCAAAAAAGTTAGGTCCTAAGTACGTGGGGCCTTTTCCTATTGAGCGAATTGTGAATCCTGTGACGGTTCAATTGATTCTACCAAAAACTCTTCGTCACATTCATCCTGTTTTCCATGTTAGCCTGCTAAAACCCGAACATACCTGTACATTGAGACCGACCCAAACCGATCCCCCCGTCCCTTTGTTAATTGAGGGTGAACAACATTTCGAGATTAAAGAGATTTTGGACTCTTGGAAATGGAGGGGTCGTCTACAATATCTTGTAGCCTGGAAACGTTTTCCCTCATCTCACGCTGAGTGGGTGAACGAAAAAGACATCAGAGCCCCTGAACTGCTAAAGAAATTTTATGCTAAGTATCCTGATAAACCACAGGAATGTATGCAATGCTTAACATATCTTTTTATTCTCTCTTACAGGGACTAATGTCCTTTTTCTAGGGGGGTCCGAATGTCAGCCTCAAGATCTCTTCGGGTACCCTAACTGCTATCTATCTCATTTATTTCTCCCTTAGTTTCTCTACTGCTAGGCTTACTTCTTTCGGCTGTCATTACCAACGGGGGGAGGGGTAATTGTGGGGGGGAAGAGAGCTGGAGGTGTTTTGCATTCCTTTACTGTGGGCAGAAAAAGGAGGGGGTATATGATTTCTTCTTTCCAACTTTCCATTTCCTTGCTAGCCTCTATCCCTTTTTGCGCAGCTGCGAAGTCTTTTCAAAATATGTCAAGGTCAACGGACAGAGGCCTCATCACCACCTGAAGATGGCCACATGATCATATTCAGAACTTTTAATTGGAAGAGACTTCTGGACTTCGGGGGGTGGGAACAATTCCATTTCTTTGTATGTGTGATTTGCGCGCCAAATTCTCAGTTTCGGAATTCCATTTGTAGCTTCCTTTTCATCCTCCAGTAAAAGGATAACTTTGCTCTGATCCATGGAGTCTGGGTATTTCTTTCTTGGATTTTGAAAGGAGCACACACTGACAGTCAGGATGTTCTGCTTTGACTTTACTCCAGAAAGCAAAGAGATTTGAAGTTGTTTCAAACATGGATTGAAGGCCACCATCATTTGCAATCTCAACTAGTTGTTCCTCTTCTTGTAGGGTTAAAGTTGATTCCCCTGGCTTGTTCACAAATAGGTTCCGGATCTATTCCTTCCCCAGCCTGGGGTCTTTTGCGATGGGGAAGTAATGCTCAAACTGTTTTGAAAGCTGCAACAGGTGATCATGCACTAACTGGGTGAATTAAGGTCCAAACTCAGTCTCTTCCATAATCCCTGCTACTATGTGAAACATGTGTTAGGAATAACATAGGCTACCTAACGTAGTTTGGGTAAAATAATATATATAAACTATGATTGTAAGTTTAAGTGTGTGTCACTTTAAAACTGCAAAGCATGTAATTTTGGGTGCGGTGTGAAACCACCATAAGAGGGAGCAAGAGAACCTGACGATTCCCTGACAATTACTGGATTGCATGGGTTGATGGTTTGTTAACTGCGTGTTTCCTACTGCTGAGTTGCTGAAGGAAGAGAGGAGTTTTTGACTTCTTCATATCTCTACTGCAAGGAGATATATTACTGGACTGATATTTGTAAGTTTACTGACCTCTCTTTTTCGACACTGGAATTTGCAACTGAATAATCCTTGGACGGACTGAATTAGTGAATGATATATGGACTGTTTGACTATGCTATAACTCTTACTGGAATAAACTATTTAACTAGCACGGTGTATCTGTTTTACTGAGTGTAAGCTACACAAACGTTTATCTCACATATTTTGCCTGACTGCCTGACTGCCGTGCAGATTCTGCTAGGGTATATCCCTAACACCATGTCAAATATCCCTGTGTTCACTCTCCGTCTCCATAACTCCAGTTTGGCTTTGAATGCTGCAACCTTATCTGCCAACTTGAAAATAGTTGTCATTTTCCCCTGAAGTGAGAGATTGAGTTCATTGAGCAGGTTAAAAATGTCACACAGGTAAGCAAGTTTTGAGATCCAATCAGCGTCACTGAAGTATGCTGCCAGTGGTGACTGTTTTTCCAAGAAAAATCTCTGCAGCGACTCTCTTAATTCAAAAACTCTTGCCAGCGATTTCCCTCTTGAAAGCCATCTCACTTCTGTGTACAAGAGAAGGCGTCTATGTTCTGCATCCATCTCTTCACACAGCTGTTCGAACAGACGTGAATTCAGGGCATGTACTTTTATGTGGTTAATAATTTTTATCACATCTTGCAAAACGCTGTTAAGCTCAGGTGGCATTTTTCGGCTTGCCATCATTTCCCTATGGATGGCACAGTGTGTGGTTTCATGGCTTCATTAGCAAGTCTGTCACCGCATATTACCCAGAGTGGGTGTGGGGCTTGTGAATCACCTGTTGCGATGAACCTGTAACTCAGGCAGGAATCTTGGTATTTTCTTTTAAATGCAGCTTTCTTTTTGCAGGCAGTCTGTGACCCTTCTGCTGTCTCATCGTTGTCTCGTTTACGCTTTCCAAAAAAACCCTCCAGTGAACTCTGTTTCTGGCTCATTTTGCGAGGGCTAGCTTGCATTGCTGATGCAGGATAAATACGTGCCAAAGAGTCAAGCACGGAAGTTAGGCGAGGGCGGAAGTGGTTGTCTTTCAAAATAAGACACCCGGAAGCAAAAACATATTTTTATATATATTTTAATCACAATTATTCATTCTTTGCGGCCCGGTACAAAATGATCCACGGACCGGCACCCTGTGGTTGGGAACCTCTGTCGTATCGTCGCGATGCCAGCTCCGCCCCCCCATGTCGTAACATTTTTTGATGTGTTGATGCTTGCAGCATGCAGGCCAGGAGACATTTTACGTGAAGTCCAGCTGCTTTTGTGGTTTCTGAGAAAATTAGTAACTTGTTTGGGGGATAACACTTCATCCTTATTAAAGCTGGTTTTAACATGTTGAGATTTCTGGAGCTGAGCCTGCTTGATGGGTTTGGAGTGCTCATGATTGCCCTACTTTTGTTCTTGCCTGGGTCTTTTGTCTTTCCTATCGTGGTTAATTCTGCCAGTTATCAGGAAAAGGGGACCCCCAGGTGATTTACCTTAATAATGGCTGTACTTAAGTGGTGCTTTTTATTGTCTTGCTTGTTTGCCTGGGGGTTTCTTAAAGGCAGAAGGGCTGAGATTTCTGGTGTGAGGTTTTGGGTCCTTGGGGGAACAATCCAGGGTTTTTATTGCAGTGGCTTTGTCTGGGGATTAAGTAAAACACTGGTTTTTATCTGCAGTATTTTTTTGTGGGCGGGGTGTGTGTGTGTATGCTTTCAAAGTTATCTACTTATTAACAATGATCAAATATTAATATTTGGTTATCCTTTGTACTGAAGTTTTCTTATATAATTGGTGTTTTCTTTTATATTTTTACATTTCTAACTTCTGTTTCTGTTAGTTAGCCATTGATAAGAGAAATCCCAAGTTAAAAAGTATTCTAAGCCTTCTACTTGATTGTAAATTTGTAATTGTTAATTTATTCATTTCTGCACTTTCTAATATTTTAATTCATTTTCATATCTTTGTTTTTCCATTGTTGTGCAAACACAATTCTAGCAGCTGTTGTATGTGTAAAATTAAATGAATCCAACAAAATATTTCTGGTTTTAAATCCAGAATGCCCCTCTGTTGGGATTTGAATTTGAGCTTGTATTCTGATTGGTTGTCAGACTCCCATGGGGCCATGCAGGGGCAACTCTGTAGGCTGTCCTGAGTCCTACACTTGGTTGACCCTTGCTGGATGATGATGTAATGAAAGGCTTTTGGGCAATCCCTAATATAGCTCTACCTGGAGTAGATATTTGTTATGTAAAATAGACTGGCCTAGGCCAGAGTAATGGCCCATTAGCAAAGGTTGGGGGGGGGGCGGGCTGAGTTTCTGCCTCTCTTGTGTTTTTACTTTTCTTTTTAGGGGAAATATTCTACCTTTTTAATATATCCTAGAATATTTCATTTTTCTAGGAGAGGGGTTGGTTTTAACTTCCAACAATGAAAAACTGTGTCTTTCTTGTTTGTTGGACCCCATTCTGATAAGACTGTACATTGCTGCTGGCTGAAAAAAGAGATCCCTGCCAGTCAAATGACCGCCAGGCCACGCCCAGCCAGTTACATGATCGCCAAGTCACGCCCAGCCAGTCACATGGCCACCAGGCCATGCCCAGCCAGTCACATGACTGCCAAGTCACGCCCACCAAATAAACCACACCCAGTCACATGACTTCCTAGACCACACCCACAAAATAGGCCATGCCCATAGAAACAGTGGTAAAAAATTTTGAATTCCACCACTGTCTGTAGTGCTTGTGCAATCGTTCCACCATAATGGTACCCAGGTGTTTTTTTGCTTTCCATAACATTCTGGAACCTCAGGTAAAATGCTGCGCAAGCCATCTCCAAGTGGATAATTTGTTCCTCTAATTCCTTGTTCATTATCATCATTTTTTTTTGTTCACTAACTCTAATTCTCATTTTGTTCTGATCTAATTTCCAACACCTGCATTTTTTGTTCATTCTTCTCAATGGCTTCTTGTATCGTACCTACTTTAGTGTCCAATTTATTAATGTCCTCTTTCATTTCCACATGGTTTTTTGACCTATTTTCCTGCATCCTCATCATGGTTTCTTGAATTGCCAAAAGGGTTGTTTGCGTTGTTCGTATGTTAGATGTTACACTTTGCTTTTTCTCACCCAACATTCCCTCAATCGTCTTTTGGCCAGATGGAGATGAAACTATTGATGTGTTAGATGTCTTCTTTGCTGTTTCTAAGGTTGTTGTTATGGCACTTGTCATATTTCTAAGACTTCTGTTTACTTCTGCCCACACCACCATCCACTTTGTTTTATTAGTTGACTTATATTGATCTCTTTTCCCTGCTAATCACTCTATTTTTTATTTTCAATGTCTTCTTCTATTTAATTAGTTAACCCAACCTCTTAAGTTCCCCTTACTATTTAAATAAGTCAGTATCAATATAGTTCTACATGTCACAGAGATTGATGATGAAATAAATGGCTTCTCCCCAAATGAAATAAATGGCTTGACCATTAATAGTTTCTTGTTAATGTATAGTAACTAGATCAATCCTGGGAAAGGTAAAAAGGGGTTGCTCAAATATTTTGATAAGAAATATAAGGAACTTCTATATTTTACTCTTTGTTGCATAAGTTTTGTAGATGTGTTCCAAGCATGGGTGGTTTTGGAGCATAGCGGGGAAGGCCTGTAGCCTTATGTTGTGCTAACATACTGTATATTATGAAGGCTGCATCACTTTCTAGGTCATAAGAAAATAGATTTACTGAGTCCCAGAGGGAAGAGTAACTTCTCCAAATACAGACTGTAAACATTCAAAACTAAAATGGGGAAATAGTAATTTAAACAAGACCCATCCATACCACCTGAATTCATCCAGCGTATGAAAAAAAATCCTAAAATGGAAAGTGAACTTCCTGAGAAGGTCTACTATCTCTGTCAATTCAATCTCATTTTCATAGATGCTATTGATATTGAAATGTTAGTCAACAGCTTTAGAGGTGAAAAAGAAGACTTCGTTACTGTTTAAATGTCTGGTGTTTTTAACCAAACACCAGTTGATTGTGTTGGACATGGCATGTCATTGAGAAGTAGGTGATGGAAATATATTGCAATAACACATCAAATCTTCCACTACACATCTCAAGTTTGTAATTCCTTTTGGCATTTCACAATGCCAGATGGGTAAGATCCCAAGATAGCTGAAGAGAACTCATAGAACAATAATGAACAATCTCCTTTTTAACAGGCCGTTTAAGCCACGATGTTTACATTCAATCCAGCATGGATTAATGTCAAGCTTATATAATTGAAGATTGCATGAAAATCTGTTTATATAGTTCATCACATAATCCATCTTCTCCTGCAGCCTTCCCAATAGGAAATCTGATTAGAATATTCATTGTCTCATTCTCTGCCATGTTTAAGGTGAAGTTCATGAAATACACATACCTCTTTCAGTTAAATTTCTAGTTTTAAAGGTAGAATTAAAGTTACATAATTAGTTTTGGGAAATATTACTCTACTGGTAAAGAGAATCACATCTCTACATTTACTACTTTTCATACGTGAACTTGATTTTTTAGTTTAGCTGCTGCTCATTGGTGATTCTGAAAAAACATTCTTTAAGATTCTACATAAAGCCACTAGAATATAGAGCAAACCCCCATCCCTTATTAGGACTGATGTTACCTAGTTTGTGTAATGAAATGTCTGCAAGAAAACAACCAAGCTCAGAGAGCACCAAGGCCCCACATTCATTTTACCTCTTATTAATAATTTAACATCATTTATAATATACAAGAAGGAATAGAAGGGTTTTTTTCCTGTGAAGTATCACTTATCCTTCCTAGCTGGGGAACTTTTTAAATAACATGCAATGCAGAGATCACTAAATATGGTAATTGCTGAATCCTTGGTGTTCTCTGAGTTTGTTTGCTTGCAGACATTTCATTACCTGATAGGTAACATATTCAGTGCTAGTGAGCGTGGGGTTTGCTCTGTTTATATACAGTAGCTTGCCTTGTCAGTGTTGGTGAGGGTGTAGTTTTCTTCTTGGTCAATTCTTTTGATTGGTGTATTGTTTTCTGTTTCATTGTCTGCTATTAATAACATGTTTGGGAGTTGTTGAAGGGTTTGGGGATTCCTCTGCCAGACAACCGCAATTCAGAATATATGTAAAAACAATCTTAAGAGGACAATTAACTGAGCATCTCTAAAATGGCAGAATTTATCAATATCTACTTTGGAAACATTAGTAGAGTGGGCCTGAACTTTATGTAAGCTGTAGCCTAAATGCTGGCAGGCAAATTCAGTTTCAGCTCAGAAGCTGAGAAGCAAAAATGCTTATTAAAGAGCACACTTTTTGTGCAGTCAATAATGGCCATAGTTGCCTCAAACTCACCTGTACCTAAACATTGAAACAAAACAAAAATCTTTGTTCAATTTTGACTGTCTCTTTATTTTATAAACAATAACCCTGCCTGCTCATACCTGTCAAATCAGTATTAATCAAATTAGTGTCAATCACTAAGAGCTACAAGGCAGTCTCTTCTTGATGGTGCTATTTGGAATATTCTCCTCCTGCTAATTTGGAGGCATCTGTAAAATATTTAATCACTTTCCTTTCTGAATGCCGAGCATTGTGTTTCAGACATTTAAAACATGCATTTGCTTCTCTGTATGCTGAATTGTTTGTTTATACTTGTTTTGCTTTGTCACTTCACTTTAATATATATATATCATATGTATCTCACCCTATTACTACTTCAATGTAATTTTCCGATTGCTGAAAAGTTATTTATTATATAATTTTAATAAATAAAACATTGTAGATAAAGTTCTTTTTTAAAAAAAAAATTCAAGATGTTTGCAAGAAAATTCCAAATACTTTAATGAATATAAAATGGATTTTAAAAATATTTGCAAGAGTCCTTTTTTCCCCGGCACTTACCATTATTATTTCAGAAAACAGATTCCACAAGATGGTTAAGTAGTTGAGAAGGATTACTCCAAATTATTCAAATCTGCTTGCAAAAGCATCTTTAGAGAACTTCATTAAAAAGGTTGTTTTTTAAATGCTTTTACTTAAGCAATATATCCTTTAAATGAGGAAACCAATTTATTGCATCCATGAATTGCTAGTGAGGCTTTTGGTCAGTATTATCTGGCAAATACACTCCCATGCTCTGCAGAATGTTAGAAACAGGTCCTGCTAATCCATCTTGAGCATTATAGGATTCCAACAAGTTAGTTACTAGGTTCAAGTCAATGTCCACAGATGTTGTATCAGGATCTTCTTTATTCTGATTGCCTTCCAAATCTGGATTAGGGTCTTCATGTGGAAATACTTTAACAGATCCCTCCTATGATAAATAAAGACAATAAACAAGACACTTTTTATTAACACTGGACTCAGATGTCATTTAGATTGAAAAAGACAAATGCTGTGTGATTTCATATTATAGCTGACATAGAAAAAAAAACACAATAACCCCAACAGCCATTCCCTCCTAAATCACTCAAAAGATGGTATAAGTTTAAACATACTCCTTTCTTCTGATTGGTAAAGCTTTTGCCAATAGCGGTGGATGATAATTCACGATCCATTTCATTCATGTATGTTTGGAGATTTTCGGTGGTTTCATTCCAAGATGCCGTATCTCCTTGAGAATCAGCTTTTAAGTCACTCTCTTCGTCACTGTCTAAGAATTCAAATTCTTCTTCTTCTTCTAAGTCGTCAGAGTCCAGCTCCTCAGAATTTGCCCCTAGAAGCAATACAGAAAGGTGTCAGAATTAAGACCAAAAGCAAGTAATACTTGAGGAGAGGGAAAGTGAAGTATCCAAACCTATGTGTGATTCCAGGACAGAGATAAGAGGAAAACGTTAATCTCAAACCATTTCATTCTGGCAACTCACCCAGGATTTTATCCAAAGCCTCTGTGAATGAGTCAGCATCAAAATTGACAGGGCCCTCAGTGGAAGACCTGAAAGTTAAGAAATCATAATTATATTTTATGTTGGTGGTATTTGAGGTAACGATATAATACAAGAAGACTTTGAAATGATTTCTTAGAATCAGCAGCAATTTATGTGTACAGAATTACTTCTTCACCGCTTTTCTTTTCTTTTCTGGAACAGACAGGGTAGTCAAAGTGCACTGGGATTTAGTGAAAATTCCCTCTGTTCTTTTGAATGTCTACATAGGTCCCTAACAAAATAATCAGCATGGAACGGCATGTTTTCCTATGCAGATGATAAAGATTTTTACAAGTAAATATCACATGAATATTATATTTAAATATTATCTTTAAATATAAACTATAATTAAAAATAAGGGTTAATCATCAATATTGCTTGTGGCAATAGGACTGAGCAAACTAAACACAGTTAAATTATTTAATTACTATTTAATTAAACTGAACATGCAGTATTCTTTGCTATTATACAATTTGCCTGAATTAGGAAGATGAATAGATCCTCTATATTGGGATCCACAACTTCTGGCCTACTACCAGGCCGCAGCCTGTTCGAAACTGGGTTGCGCAAGCGATGAGCAAGTGCATGTGTGTGAAGCTCCACTCATTTGTGCTTGGGCAGGAAGTTCCACTTGCATGAATGGAGAGCATCTGTGTGGGAGCACGCTTCGCTCACGCAAGTGGAGCTTTGCCAGCAAGAACGCTGTCTGCTCAAGTGCCTTCTGCTCGCATGAGGGAGTTTCATGCGCGAGTGCCAGCGCCATCCACGCACAAGCGCCATCTGCTCACAATGGTCCATTCGCACAAATGGAGGGCGTGCCTGCTGTTTGCACCAATGGAGCTGTGCGCGCTTATGTACCTGGCACACGCACACACTCCCCTGTGCCGGGCTGCCAAAGTGGAAAGGTTGGGGACCGCTGGTGTATATCAAATTATTTTCTTGTGTCTATTTTCTACACATATAGAATGGGTTTTACCACCCATTTTCTGGCAAAAATCTGCAAGTTCAAATGAATTTCAGTTTCAGGAAACTAAACAAAAGTTGCACTCGCAATTTAAGCCAATATTTTAATAAATACTTAAAAGTTATTTACCAAGTAACAATTATTTTTGACATATGTAATAAATTTGATATAAATGCCTAGGGTTCATTTCTCAAATTTGCCTTATATTATTTGAAAATGATTCACCAATACAGAAATGATTACATTATATGGAAGCATGCTCCAGTCATATAACTAACCTACCGTGGCATTTCTGCTCCTTCATATGTTGAGACTTTGGCTATAAAAGCCTTCATGCTTTCAGCAACCTCAGTCAAATCATAGTTCTGCTTTTCCTCTGAGGCAAAATTAGATTTATTTGTGCCAGATGTATCCTTAAGAATCTGATCCAGAGCATCTGAAGAAATCTCTAGCCAGCTGTCATCTAAAAGAGTAGCATGTAAATATGAGGATAATTTATATATAATAAGATAATAAGCACACAATATTGCTGATTGTAAAAAAGAAAACATATGTGAAAGTTGCAAACAGCTGCAGATATATTAGGAAAAGAAATGTCCAAAAAAGCTTTCCGTTTTTTGCAAAAAATGTGACGGAGCTGATTAAGTTTGAATGGAGCCATGTTGCTATATGCCAAATTCAGAATCATCAAAATACTCTCCAGAGTTTGCATATCTGTCTAATACTCAATGGTTCTCTTAATTCTAGGTCCTCATATGCTATTAAAACTGGGTTGCGATATTAGCACTATAAGACAAGACAGAAATGGTGTTATATGCCTAATCCAATAGTCTGATGAAATGTTATTCCAGGTTAAAGGATCAAGATTATATCTGGCAGACTGCCTGTCCTCCTTATGGAGTGATTTCATCCAGTTCCTAGTTTAACTATTATATAGTGGTCCAAATAAATCTTAAGAGAATTCCTAACAGTATAATCAAATTTGGGTCTGGCAAGGATAAACACAGCTTATTCTAGCTTATTTTACCTAGTGTTAATAAAAACCATAAAACGATAGTGTTTTATCAGTCTGTTATTATGTTGTAGGTTCAGATCATAGACTGATAAACGATGATAGACTAATAATAATATCGTAATGTTGTGAGTTCAGATGGTAGAACCAAACCTAGAACCATGGGGTTGAAAGAGACCTTGGAGGTCTTCTCAGCCAACCCGCTGCCCAAGGTAGGAGACCTTATACCAGGGGTCCCCCAACTTGGCAACTTTTAAGACCTGTGGACTTCAATTTCCAGAGTTCCTCAGCCAGCCAGGCTGGCTGGAGAATTCTGGGAGTTGAAGTCCACAAGTCTTTTAAAGTTGCCAAGTTTGGAGACCTCCGCCTTATCCCATCTTGGACAAATGGATGTTAAATCTTTTCCGAAAAGCATCCAGCAATGGAGGAACCACAGCTCTGGGAGACAAAAGCTTTTCCACTGATTAAATTGTCCTCCCATCAGAATTTTTTTCCTTAGTTCCAAATCTCGGATCTTTCCTTAACAAGTTCCTACCCAATCCTTCTTGTCCTGCCCTCTGGTACTTTGGTGAATAAGTCAACCCCTTCTTCTCTGTGACTGCATCTCAAATATTGGAAGACAGTATCATGTCATCCCTAATCCTTCTCTTTGTTAAGCGATACTATCACTTTTTGTGGTCTTCATGCTATCCCTCAATTGAGGCAGCCTAAGACTGTTTTGGCTTTTTTGGCAGCTACAGCACGCTGCATTTAGGCAGGAAAAATCAAATGCACAGGTATAGAATAGGCAGTACAACAGTAGTACAACAGTACTAACCGTGAAAGGATCTAGATGTCCCAGGAGATCAACCACTTAATTGTGAGCCAGCAGTGTGCTGCAGCTGCCAAAAAAGCCAAAGCAGTCCTACGCTGCATCAACAGAGAGAGAGCATTGAGATCATGAAAAGTGATAATTCCACTTTAACTTTCCTGACTCCAACCTTGCAGATTTGGCTACGTCTCGGTATTCTGTTTTAGTTGTGTCCCCCTCTTTCCATGTTTTTATACTTGTTCCTTCTGCCCCGTAGCTTGTCAGAGAGCTTTTTGGGCAACTATGCTGGTTTCATCTTGGGTAGGTTGTCTTTCTTTCTCTGTGGTATATTATGCTTGGTTGGGCTTTTATAAGACAATATTCCTTGTCCCAAGATAAGGAAGTGGCTTGCAATGTGTAACAGCTGACTGAGTCTGCTGTAAATGAGAGCCAAAGAAAAATGAGACTGGAGGGAACCAGGTGATTCAAAATATGCCCATATTGTAGAAACTCCCTTTTACTTTCCATCTCTGTAATGGAAGAAAAGCAGAGCACTTTTCCATTTCCATTCTCTTTCTCCCTCTCTCTCATAAATTAGATGGAGTACATTAGATTCAGACTGTACAATATAGTCCGCAATCTCACAAATGCTTATCTTGGAATAATCTTACAAGGAATCCTCACTTAATGTCCAGTCATTCAGGAACTATTCAAAATTACAACGGTGCTGGATTGAGGGTGTGTGTGTGTGTGCTTTATAACATAATTTTGGTTGTCACAACTAACTCTCAATTACAATATTGAATGGTCCCGGGATTGTAATTAGATACTTTTAAAAAAATCACCATTCCGTACATTTGATTATTCTCAGTTCTATCACTTCAAACTCTTCTATGGCGTCCTAAGAAGAAAGGTATTTAAAGCTCTTAAGGCAGTGGTTCTCCCAACCTTTTTGGCTCTGCGGACTGGCAGCGGCAGGCTTGGGGGGTGGGGATGGTTTCACTTGCATGAGTGGAGCTCCATGCATTTGTCTGCCGCTTGCGTGGCCTGCATCCCAACAGGCTGCGGTCCAGTACTGTGCTGCAGACTGGGGGTTGAGAACCCCTGCCTTAAAAGTAATGAAATATCATTTTCATTCCTTTAGGATGGCCAAAAGAGCAAGAAAAGCAAAAATCAATGAATAAAATAAAAGCATATCTACAGGTTTCTATAATTCTGATCATTATTTTTAAAACTCTCCCGCTACTTACCATCCTCTGGAGGTAGAATGTCGGAGCTCTTTCTCAAATCCTCCAAATTGAACAGATTTTTTTTTAATATCGCCAGAATTTCTTCTCCTGGGCTAACAGCAACTGAGCTAGTAAAAGAAATGCAACACCGAAATACAGAATTAAACGTGTTCAACTGGCAATGTTTAAAATCACTTTTTCACAACTGATCCAATCATAAACTCACTAGTAAAAAGAACTGCTCTTCGTGCCTTACAAGGCAATCCTCACTTAATGATTGTTCAAAATTATGATGGACTTATGATTTGTACTCAAAAAAAAAAAAAAAGCTGCCTATGACCTGTACTCAAAAGTTAGATTGCTGCCTTCCCCCTTCAGGTCACACGATTGCATTTCAGGCACCTGGCTCACATTTATAAGCATTTATACTTTACAGTATAAAATGGCTAATGGATATACTGGATTTGCATACACATGGTTTGTTTAATAACTGTCTGATTTGCTTAACAACTACAGTGACTTGTTTTATGGTCATTGTAAAAATGCTTGTAAAATTGAGTCCAGTCCTGTGGTACTTCAGCATAATGACTGCAATGACATATGACCTAAATTCTGGGCTCCGTTGTGGTTATAAGGCAAGGGCTACCTATAAATAAGCTTTTCATAAAGCAACCGGTTAAATATTTGGTTGTGATTCTATATTATTTGGAAAATGTGGTTTGCCTGCCTCTCACTTAACATCATTTTCAAGCCCAGGATCATAATTTGCTATAAATACTATTATAGTTTATAATGCTGTAATTTAGATTATAACATTATAATTAGTTACTGGAAACAACAGTAAGAGTTAACTTAGGACTTTTTTCTCTTTTAATGACCCTGCAATCCCTTGCTTTGGGGTGGGGTCGGGGCAGCTGGAGCTGAGCATTTACTGACCCAATGCCTTTCCTCACTACCTACGCAGAATTCACAAGCAATTACTCATTGCACCCAGAGGGAGAAGTATTGGCCTCGGATTGTGAGGCGAGAGCTCCATCTCTAGGCTACCACATCGCTCAAGAATAGCTTAGCAGCAATTGACAGAATTCACTAGACCTAAGACTGACTCATGGAAATAGTTGTGAGTGGATGTTCCAGGAGTTAGAAAAAATAGACGATAGGCCCCTTGTGTAAACCTTGTGTAAATCCTAAGCTGCTTTAGGATTTTTATTTGCTATAAATGTACTACTATTCCTATGATTGTAATTGTTATCATGATGTAGAATTATTTTATGGCCTCTGTATAAATATAAATATGTCATGGAGAGGAGAGGAGGGGTTCCAGCTATTTTCCAAGGCACCCGAAGACCAGACAAGGAACAATGGATGCAAATGATCAGGGAGAGATTCAACCTAGAAATAAGCAGAAATAATGGAACCGCTTGCCTTCAGAAGTTGTGGGAGCTTCACCACTGGAAGCTTTCAAGAGGCTGGACTGCCATCTGTCAGAAATTGTGGATGATCTCCTGTCAGAGCAGGGGGTTTGACTAGATGATCTACAGCACAAGGTCTCTTCCAACTCTGGTATTCTGTATATTGTGTTAACTTTTGACTGAGATTGGACATTTTTCCACTTGAGTGTTATCTATGAAAATGTTCTTTCTGAACCACATTTCTAATATTTTCAGAAATTATAAATCATAACAGATAAATATAACCAATTGCAACATGGCTTTAATACATTAGCACTTTAATCATTTTAATTTTTTATCTTCTGAAATATAGTATTATCTCTGAAATGAATAAACGCAATTGAGTTTCATATGGCTTTCTCTCAGAGGTTCCAAAGATACCTGTGTTTTGAATTTGATTCAAACTCAAATGCCTGTGGTTTCTTACTGAATTTACACTGTTTTTCTAGAAGACCACACATCTTCCTTTGTGGGAGAAACATTTATCAGGTTATTTAAGAAGTACAATCCAGAAAAGTAGTGTATTAAGCCAGCATCAGTAATACATTCTTATATTTCCACATTTAACCATGCAGAGATCAGCAATGCCAAACCAAGAAAATTAAACACAACCAACTTTATCTCACCTTTCTGAGTTGGCTACAGTCTGTAGAAAATAGTTTTCTGCCATTTGCAACTGATGAAGATACTGAGCAGAACCTTCTACTTCACCCTTTGGGAAAAAAATAGTCAGTTTGTAACTCAGCGTTGAACTGTGCTGAGTGTGATAGTTCGTAGACATTGCATTACCAAAGTAGGTAACTTTATCAGTGCTAATGATATTGCTTAGTTTGATAATGAAATGTGTGCAACAAGAAAACCATCATGCTCAGAGAGCAACAAGGACCCCATAAATCAGACCTCCATAGCACGAGAGAGAGTAAATTAAACGCTTCTCCCCAACACATTAAACAGGCTGAGAGATAATGTGAATGAAACCTGAAGTAATGATAGAATTTGGATAGCCACAAATTTGGGGTTATAAATGACTGGTTAATCCTATAACTGTCATAGAACCTGTCCATCACTCCTCATCCCTGGCATTCTTCTAATAGAAAAGTGAACATCTAACATCATGTATTATCTGTAATCAATCCCCAGAAGCAGCAGAAAAATCCATCAGAACAGTCACATTCTTCACAGCAGTCCAATTCATTCCATGCCATCAAAGTGAATTTCTTTTTTTGCTTGCAAATATTCCTTGTTAGCAGCCAAAAAGCTTTGTCAAATCAATTCTCTCAGTGGTTTTGCACAACCCTAATCATTACTACTTTGTTATTAGAACCCAACTGTTGTTTTTTTAAGATGGTAATAGAAATACATATCACAATGATATAAACTTGTCAAAGACATGATTGAATGTAGTTAATAAACACTCATGATAAAACAAGGGCTGAACTGTGTTATTAGGAAATAAACACAAAAATATTCCAAAATACCTTTCAATCAAACATTTCAGTAGTTGGAATTTCTCCAACCTTGTTTTGTGAGAGTGTGCATATATAAGGAATTGGACGCATTTACAGTCAACAGAAAGCAAACAGACAGTTAGCATTCCACAAATCAAATGGCTTAATTCCATGAAGCTGGATAGTCTTGTTAAATCCCCACAATCACCTCTGAAGCCCAGAAATAACCTAGAAGAATGAATCCTAACAACTAGGACAATTGCAAGCTATCTGTTTGAGATTGCATTTTGAACATCAAAGATGAGGATGTCATTCTTTTATGAATATGCAATGAATAAATATTTCTTTATTTCATTTATATCTCATTATTATGTTAACAGTGTGGACATACTCCTTTTAAAATATAAATTTAGGCTATGGTTTAAACTGTGGCAACATTATATCAACAACAGACGGTTTCAGTGAAAAGCTAAGGCAGGTGTGCTTTCTTGCAATTTATACACGTATCTCACCTTAAAATAATTGTTCTTCTGGAGAGCCCTAAGAAAGCTATCCCATAATGGAACATTCAGTATTTGTTTCTTGGAATCAGAAGAAGCTGAACTATACTTTGAGCATAAAATTTCAAAGCCATGAGCCTGTGAGCAATATGGGAGGAAAAACCAAATGTATGTTATTCACCTGTTAGAATTGTTGCAATGCGTTTTCAAAATAAAGACATTTGCTTTGTATTGTACTTTAACACCTGGTCACTCTGTGGAAACACCCCATTCTTTGCTTAGTGATTATACAGAATATAAAGTAGTAGTTCCCTGTGGCCATTTTCTGTGATGGCTTTATTTTATTTTTTTATTCCGAATCCAATCTACAGCCTTAAAACAGGCTGGTGGTCTCTTATCCAACTATTAACTAGGTCCAACCTGGCTTATTTGTCAAGATTAACTAAACTCACCTAGATGCTGCCACCCGCCAGAGAACAATCTTTAGATGAAATACCTTAAAAGAACATTTGGAATAAAAATACACAAGGAAAATTAGATTGGAATCCAATTGATTGCAAGGGGAGGTGCCCTGCTAATCTAGGGCAGGGGTGTCACACTTGTGTCGTCACTGCATCATCATGTGACTTATTGCAACTTTCCCCCCCTTTGCTAAACCAAGCATCCTCAGGCATGGGCATGGTCAACGCATAGCGCCTCTGGCCTGCAGGCTGCGAGTTTGACAGCCCTGATCTAGGGGAATATTTGTAGTTCTTATTATATTCTTTTAATGAAGAATTAATATAGAATATTAGAGAATGTTGTGTTTGTTTCTATCAGGTTAAAGAGCCTAAATAATAGGATAAATTGAGCATTATCTTAGTAAGATTTTGATTTAACATCAGCTAATGAAACACCTTATTCTGAAACAACCAAAAGTTTATATCCAACTTCAAGAGATTTTCCTACAAATTACTTAGAATAACTTACCCATTTTCAATACTTATCTAGGAGTTATATTAATGCCCTTCCTTAGGCAGATCACCAGGGCATTGCAACCATGCAAAGCAGGGGAAGTGAAATTAATAAAACACATGGTTTTACATTGTAAGTTTTATCTTTATACTCAGGTATGACAATTACAGTCTTGAGGCCACAAGCATCTGGCTACCTGAATAAATTCCATTATATATATTTATTAATTTTTGACTGATGGCCAAAGAAGACATATGCAATTGCAGAAAACTGCCATGAGCATCTCGGTCTTATCAAGTTCTATTATATGTATTTTTTTTTATGAATTTAGTTTGTGTATAGATTCTGGTCTTTGGTTGCCTGTGTGTTTGCTTGTGTGCCTCTACTGTGTTTGTGTGAATATGTGTGTATATCTCAAAATTAATATTTCGTTGTAAAAATACCAAAGGTCAAGGTAGATACTTACCAATTTCATGCCTAATTCATAGGCTTTGTATTGAGGATGTGAACGAGGAGGTAATGAGTAGCCACTCCGTTTGTCTGGTACAAATGTCTGTTGAACCAGCTGTGCATATAGACACTTTGTAAAAAGAACCTGAAAATATCAGAATATTTCATTAAAAATTCACTTTTCTGAAAACTTATTTGAATCTGCTTTGGCCTATTACAGCTACTCCTTGTTTGGCAACCACCGTCATGGCCCACGTTAAGCAAGCAGTGGCTAAGTGAGACATGATTTTATTTCAACTCTCCTTTGCTTTACAGACCTGCAAGTGCTATGAATGAGGGCATTGGTCACAAAGATCAGGACAGTGAATGGCTACTGTCCAAGGTAGTTGCCAAGTGAGAACCACTTCTATTACTTGAAAAATTAAATGAGAGAGAGCAAGGAAGATATTATAGAATTATAGTATTTTATTATACTAATTATACTATACTATAATTATACTATATACTAATTATAGTATAATTGTAATTCTATAGTACAGATCTAACCTCATTTGCCTAATCTCCAATCTCTTGTAGAACTATATAAGAGATTGAAAATTAGACAAGTTAGGTTAGACTTGTACCTAAAAAAAAAGGACAAAATTAAAATGCCAAACAAATCATTCATAAACCACATACGATAAGGTGAATTAATTGTGAAGATTAATTCAGAAGCTTAATCTCCACTTACTGATGCCATCACACGTGTTTCAGGGGGAAAGGTTTTGAAAATGCGGCAGGCTTTTAAGTCAATGGGATCTCGAAGGTAAAAAGCTTGGACTGCTGCTGACACTAACACAGGACGTTGCCTCAGAACTACGGCAATGCCGGCTGGAAGGTAACAGTGAGCTCGATGAAGACAAGTCTGGATCTTCTTAGGATACCTAGGGCACAAAATTGCAATGAGGTGAAAAAAAAAAAAAAAGAGATAATCCTGGTAGAGGCAACTCTTATAGGTTAGAATATAAATGGAAGAACTGGGTAATCTGCAATATTTTATTTATTTTTATTTATTTTTATTTCAGTAAAATATTGCATGATATTACTTCCAAATATGGTAAAAAACTGCTACTATTAATAAATGTGTATGAACCAGCATATCAGGTATTGCATATACAGTTATAACAGTATATACGTTGTTATATATATCTGAATATGTATATTCAGATTCAGTCACTTACCCATTGATGCGTTTATATACCGCTGCTTTAATAGATTTTGAAGCCACAAAATCCTCAGAATGGCCAGAAAACAATTTCAGGACCTGGGGAATTGTAGGGTTTATACCAGGTAGTAATTTCTTCCCTTCAGCATTCTTTGGTAAGGGAATTATGCATAATTCTCCACTATGAAAGAATACCTGACAAATACATATATATAAATTTATTAAATCTGAAAGTTTTTTGAAAGTGCGTCAAAAATTATCAAGTCTATGACTGAAAGGATCTTGAAAAAACATAATAAATTCAAAATAAGATTACAATATTATTCCAAAAAATTAGCTTTTTAGGTATTTAACATTCTTAAGTCTCTTACCCGATGGGTGCTGTTTTCAGGATTCAACCATTTTGGAAGGTAGTCGGCTGCTTCTATCAGAAGGAATTCACCATCGTTGTCATCCACTCTATTCAAATAAATAGAGTATTTACTCATTATTTGGAATTAGTGTACCTTAATTTAATTCAATGCATATGGATACCATGCTGTAGTGCAGTCTTTATTCAGAAAAAATCCTCCCCAAATTTTATTTCAGTAAAGCATCTGCAAAGAATGCTTTGCAAACACTTTGCAAAGAACAGCTAAAATCATAGTCTGTTTAATCAGCAAATAAAAATACCTAGCTAATAATTCTGGAAATTCCTTTGTAATTTCCTTTATGAGGTAAACAATAAACCATTCATCTTCAATGTTATCTCCAAACTTTGTGTGACCAGTAATATGAGCAGGTAGATTTCCTAGAAAGAACAGAAGTTATTAGATTATTTCTTATCTTATTTATCAATTTGCAACATCTCAGGACAGATCATAATTTACAGCAACTCAGGACAGATCATAAAAGATTAAAAGCAATGAAACTTAATACCAAAACTTAAGTAGCATATGCCTGGGCCTAAAACATTCAATCCATACATATAAAAACAAACAAACCAAAGTGACAGACAGAAGAATTTGATTTAAATCAGTTGACCAATAAAAGTTACAATCAATGAAACACAAAACGATTCCCCTAACAATAAGAATTATTAGCAACCATTTGTGAGACAAACTTATAAATAATGTAGCAAAATTTTTGCTATTTTTACATAAATAACTTTCTCTTTGTTATTTAACAAACACTGTAAATAGAGTCCCAGAGCAGTCTGACAGCTTTTAAGTACAGGTAGTCCTTGGCTTACAACCATTTGTTTAGTGACCATTCAAAATTACAACAGCACTGAAAAGAGTGGCTTATGTCCATCTGTCAGCCTCAAGATCTCTTCGGCTACATCTTCTCGGCTGCCAGGCTTAATTCTTTCAGCTGTCATTAGCAATGGGGGGAGGGGTGACTGGGGGGAAGAGAGCTGGAGGTGTTTTGCATTCCTTTACTGTGGGTAAGCAAGGGGAGGGGGGTGTATGAATTCTTGTCTTTAACTTTCCATTTCCTTGCTAGCTTCTATCCTTTTTTGCGCAGCTGCGAAGTTTTATCAAAATATGTCAAGGTCAACGGACAGAGGCCTCATCACCACCTGAAGATGCCCACATGATCACATTCAGAACTTTTAATTGGAAGAGTCTTTTGGACTTTTGGGGGTGGGAACAATTCCATTCCTTTGTATATGTGATCTGCGCACCAATTTCTCAGATTTGGAATTCCATCTGTAGCTTCCACTTTAATTTCCAGTAAAAGGATAACTTTGCTCTAATCCATGGAGTCTGAGTATTTTTTTCTTGGATTTTGAAGGGAGCACACACTGATACCATCTTTCACACCACTGCAACCCTCCCCATGATAGGGAATCAACATTGTTCACACTTACGACTGCTGTGCTTTGATCCCTATGATCAAAGTTCAGATGCTTGGAAACTAGTTCATATTTATGACTGTTGCTGTGTCCCAGGGCCATATAATCACCTTTTGTGACTTTCTCACAAGCAAAGTCAATAGGGAAGCCAGTTTCACTTAACAACTGGATTTCTAATTTATCAATTGCAGTGTTTCACTTAACAGCTGTGGCAAGAAAGATCGTAAAATGAGGCAAAACTCACTTAACAAATGTCTCTCTTAGCAACAGAAACTTTGGAGCCAATTGTGGCTTTAAGTCGAGGACTACCTGTAAAAGAATGGATTAGCTTATTGTAATTATGTCAAAAATAACTGTTATTGGAATAACTGCAAATTTTTCACATATACAGAGCAGCTTCATTTTTTCCTTTGTATTACTCTTTGTCTGCTTTAAGCATTTAATTTTGGGGGGATAACAATTTGTTAGAACTTATTTTACATAATTAACAATATTTTTTTTAAATCCTGTATTCAGTACTAGAGATTGGCAAGAAGATAAAGCAAGAAAACAGCAAGTTTAAGAGATAGAGAAAGGAATAGTACAATTTTCTCATAATTAGGATAAACAACTGAATGGGTATGGGCAATCCTTTTGGCCTGTCTGCCCTTCAAAGGGTTAGGAGAATATCTCTCATTTAAGTCACTGGAGAAAAATTACATTTTTCCAGTTTTTCCCAATTGTTTATGCTGCCTGACAGCTTTGCTGCGGAAAACCGCATTACTGAAAGTTGGTAATTTCGTCACCAAATCTTGGCATGTGATTTGAGGATGTTGTGGGTACAGAAAAATGGGGGCCGGTAAACTGTTTGCCATCCATAGTTTAATCATCTTTGGTTTAGAATTTTTTATAATTTTACCATTTTAAACAACAGATAGATATATAATACTATAAAAACTTAACATAAGCCTATTTTTTTTAAAAAAAGTTTTGTATGACTATTAAAACTTAAAACAGTTTCAAGCTATCGCAATTTGAAACATAAACAATAATAACCATGTTGTTTCTTGGGAAAATAAGCTGTGAAGAACATTGCCACTAGCATGGTGGGAATACCACTCCCCACCCCTCATTTTCCAAAACATCCACTGCTAAGTGCTGAAGGAGGAAGAGAATGTTACAGTACAATTGCTAGTGTGTATAAAGACAGCATTAGATAGCATTGTTTTACCTTTTGCAGGTTTGTACTTTAGATTGAATGACTCATTCTGCCAGATGTAGGAAACCAGGATAGGGGCAAAATGTGCTAGTATTTTTTCAATATATTGTTGTAGGATGTCTTGAAGATATTCTGGGTCTTCTGATTCATGTATCAGGAATAACTGGTAATGGACTGTGTCCTCAACAGCCACAAAACCTAACTCCTTCTCCATTCTGCATCCCACAGGCCCCTTTAAAAAGAGAAATATTTTAAAGCCATTTCTACACAGAGGGCCCCCATATTAAAATGCCAGTTAATGAATGATTTGCTACCCAACTGATTTGTCAATCTTAGAATGAATCATCCAAAAGAATCCCCTTTATATATATAAACAAAAACCTGAAGAAAGGTTGCAAGAATCAGGTATGGCCAATCTAGAGAAAAGAAAGGCTAAGGTGGACATGGTAGCAGAATTACAGTATTTTGAGGGGGTGCCACAAAGGGGGGGGGAGTCAACTTATTTCCCCAAAGCACCAGGAGACAAGAAACAATGGATGGAAACTAATAAGAGGGAGAAGCAATCTGGAACTAAAAGGAAATTTCCTGACAGTGAGAACAATTAATCAATGGAACTGCTTGCTTCCAGAAGTTGTGGGCGCTCCATCACTGGAGGTTTTTAAGAAGAGATTGGGCAACATTTCTCTGAAATAGGGTCTCCTGCTTGAGCAGGGGGTTGGACTAGAAGACCTCCCAAGGTCCCTTCCAGCTCTACTTTGGCTTTCCGATTTCCACTCCGGCACTATTTTCAGTTCAACTAAGAGCTGCATCAATCCATTGGCTTTGAAGCTGCTTTTAGTCTTTGCAAAAGGAAGAAAGGCAAACTTTTATGAAACACCCACGCCTCTTTCTAGATCAGGGGTCTCCAACCTTGTCAACTTTAAGACTTGTGGACTTCAACTCCCAGAATTCTGGCTGAGGAATTCTGGGAGTTGAAGTCCACAAGTCTTAAAGTTGCCAAGGTTGGACACCCCTGTTCTAGATAAATATGGATATTCACATACTTTTGTTAATAAAACACAGGTGGGAGGGGGAATGGATGCCCGCCAAAAACCAGCTCTGCTCCCAGAACAAACGACTCACCTCAAGGCCGCCAACTTCACCGCCTTAAACCGGAGCGGCTGCTCTTAGGTCATCGCTGCGCGCCGCGGCCTGCGCGTTCCCTCCACCCGCCCTCTCGCTACCATAGAGAAGGGACTTCCGCTCGGCCGGAGTGGGAGGAGAAGGAGGGGGCGTCGCCATGGCGGCCGGGGCCGAGCCGGCCAGCCGGCTGCGCCGACGAGGACCGAGATGAACCGCTGAGGCGGTAGGATGATCTCACGATACACCCGGAAGCCGGTGCCCCCCGACGTCCAGGGGATGTGAGTGACGTTCTCGTGGGCCAAACCCGAAGCGCGGGTCCCTCGGAGCCTTTCCAGGCGCTGCCAGCCCTTCCGGAGAAGCGGTCTTGCCTTCCAGGGAAGCCCCGCGGCGGCCTGACGAGGCTCTTTGCGCCGCCTAAATTTTTCTGTGCTCCGTTCCCACGTTCTTTGGCTCGAGCGCTCCCGGAGGAGGGCTCCCCCTAGCGGGTTCGAGGCAGCTCTACACCCGCGTCTTCTGCACATTTCTCTAAACCAGCTGTGGGCAACTGTGGCCCTTTTATGACCTGTGGACTTCAACACCCAGAATTCCTGAGGCTAGTTCAGGAATTCCTGAGGCTGGCTCAGGAATTCTGGGAATTGAAGTCCATAACTTGTAAAGGAGCCATTGTTGCCCACCCCTGCTCTAAACTAAAGACAAGCAAGCGGCCGCATCCTTGGGTGGGAAGGGAGGTCAGTCCAGTCTGGAGACTCGGGCCTGTGAGAGGAGTGAGCTCTGGGCTTCGTTGGGAAGTGCTCCAATCAATCAGAATAGAACTAGAGGTCTTCTAGTCTAACCCCCAGCTCAAGCAGGAGAACCTATACCATTTCAGGTTGCGGTGGCTGTCCAGTCTTTTCTTAAAAACTTCCAGTGATAGAATAGAATAGGATTAAATTTCTTTTATTGGCCAAGGGTGATTGGACACACAAGGAATTTGTCTTGGTGCAAACAGCACGAGCAGCAACACCACTTAGACTTATATACCGCTTTATAGTGCTTTCCAGCCCTCTCAAAGTGGTTTACAGAGTCAGCCTATTGCCCCTAACAATTTGGGTCCTCATTTAACCCACCTCGGAAGGATGGAAGGCTGAATCAACTTTGAGTCTGGTGAGATTCGATCTGCCAAACTGCAGTAGGAGTAGCTTGCAGTACTGCACTCTAACCACTGCGCCACCGAGGCTCCCTAAATGCTCTCTGTGTACATAAAAGAAAAGATACATTCATCAAGAGTCGAGAATCATCAGGTACAACACTTAATGATAGTTATAGGGTAGAATAAGCAATCAAATCATACCGGGAAACAGTCCATATAGATTGTAAGGATACAAGTGACAAAGTTACAGTCATACAGTCACAGATGGGAGGGGATGGGTGATAAGGAGTGATGAGAAGAGTAATAGTAGTGCAGACTTTGTAAATAGTCGAACAGTGTTGAGGGAATTATTTGTTTAGCAGAGTGATGGCTTTCAGGAAAAAACTGTCCTTGTGTCTAGTTGTTCTGGTGTGCAGTGCTCTATAGCGTTGTTTTAAGGAATGGAGTTGAAACAGTTTATGTCCAGGATGTAAATATTTTCACAGTCCTCTTTTTGACTTGCGCAATATACAGATCCTCGATTGAAAGCAGGTTAGTAGTAATTATTTTTTCTGCACTCCTAATAACTCTCTGAAGGTGATGAAGCACCTACAACTTCTTAAGGAAAGCTGTTCCACTGGTTAACTCTTAGGAAGTTTCTCCTTCATTCCATTTTGCTTCTCTCCTTGATTAGTTCTTTTATCCATTGTTTCTTGTTTTGCGTTCTGGTGCTTTGGAAAATAAGTTGACCCCCTCTTTCTTGTTTGTAGCAGCCCCTCAAATACCGGAATACTGCTATCATCTCACCCCTAGTCCTTCTTTTCTCTAGACTGGACATACTGAAATTCTATAAATTCTCCAGGCCTTTAATCATCTTAGTTGCTCTTTGCACTTTTTCCAAAGTCTCAACATCTGTTTTGTAATGTGATCAAAACTGGATGCAGTATTGCAAGTGTGGTTTTACCAAGGCTTTATAAAGCAGTACTAATACTTCATGTGATTTTGATTCTAGGCCTCTGTTTATACAACCAAGGATTGTATTAGCTTTTTTGGCTGCTGTTGCACACTGCTGGCTCATGTTCAAGCGATCGTCCACTAAGGCTTCAAGGTCCCTCTCACAGTTACTGTTTTTGAGCCAGGTTTCACCTAGCTCTATACTTGTACCTTTGGTTTTTCCTGCGTAGGTGTAAAACCTTGCTTTTCTCCAGTTGTTGCCTCATTGCTCAAGTCTGTCAAGATCCTTCCTTGAGGTGTTTCAGTCTGTGTGTCCTGGGATAGAGTATTACCTTTCTCAGGACATCAAACAGACAGGAAAGCTTTATGATTTTCATGAGGAGGGGAAATGAAGAGGGCCTTGCGGATTTCACACTTACAGTGGCATAAAAAGTTTGGATTTTTCTTTTATCATTTCAGGAAGAATTAAAACCAGGGCATTAAACCATGATTTGTTGAGGCAGGGTACATTGTTTACTGGGTTGCATTTTCATGATATGCAAAGAAAAGCAGAGAGTTCACAAGTTTAGTCATTTCTGGCTTTGTACAGCCATGATTAGTAACTGGATCCTCATCAAACCCTAAATCAAAAACAAGTTCAGTACAAGTAGTCCTTGACTTACAACCATAATGAAGCCCAAAATATCTGCTGCTAAGCAAGACAGTTGCTAATAGTTTTGCCCTATTATACGTCCTTTTTTATACAGATGTTAAGTGAATCATGCAGTTGTTAAGTGAATCTGGCTTCCCCATCGACTGCTTGTTGGAAGCCAGCTGGGAAGGTTACAGATAGTGATCACTTGATTCCATTATGCTACACTGTCATAAATACATGCCAGTTTCCAAGTATTTGAATTTTGATCATGTGACTATAACGATCCTGCAATCATCATAAGTGTGAAAACGAAGCATAAGTCCCTTTTTTTCAGTACTGTTGTAACTTTAAATGGATCACTAAGGTATTGGTTGTAAGTGAGGACTATCTGTAATTTCCACCTTGGATCTCAACCAGATCTTTGTTCTTAATATATTTCAGGGAGGAGAGGCATGAAGTAACGCTGCATTACATACATTTATATAACAGTGCTAGGACATCCATGGGTTTCTTGTTCAAATATACTAAGGATAAATTATATGTGGAAAAATACCGAAAATAATAGGAAAATTGGGACCCTAAATTTCTCTTGTCAGGATTGGATAGGCTGGTTAATTTGTCTACAGAGCTGGACTGAATCTCAGCTTTTTCAGGTTCGTGAACTGGTTGGATCAGGGTTCTTTTAAGAGAGAGAATTGGTAAAAGGTTTGTGGCTTATAAATTGGGGATTTTCTGTTGAAGTTAATGGAAATACTATACACTTTCTAATAATTTTAATGCTATTTGTTTACTGATTTGAGGGAATTCAGTGTCACCAAGCAAATGACATTTTTATTTATTTTTAGTCGAGGACTTACAAAGAATACCTTAGAACATCATCCCCGGCCGGACTCACTGGATGACAGTTACCCATCCACTGAAAGTCAAGAAGATATTTCAAGGTATTGGGATATATCATTAATTGTGGTGGAGAGTTAGGAAAGAAAAAATTAGAAAAGAAGCATTCTTTTATCCATTTTTTTTTAATTTTCCTTTTTTTAAACCTCTGTTCAAAAGCTATATCAAATAGCTGTGTTTGGAGATGATGCTAGGGTCAAAAGAAACAAGCCATACTGTACAATCAGTGACTATATTTGGTCATGATGATAGAGCACAACCATTCTGGAAACGAACAATGAGTATTTGTACAAAGCAAAATAAGTTTTAAATAGACACATTATATAGCAGAAGCATGAACAACATTTTTTTCATTCAATTTATATGGCTGCCCAACTCACTGTCAGGAACTTTGGGCATTTACAAAGATAAAACGTGTGTGGATATATAATGAGGCGGGGTGGTGGTGTGAAAGTAAGCAAGTCATTAGCTTAGAGTTAGTTGCATTCCCACACTTCAAGTCCAGTCCTCCCAAATTCCATTAATCCTTTTCTGATGCCAATTTAACTGCTGAAACTTTAGTTGACCAGATTCTTGTGTATAGGCTTGGGAGAAAAAAAATCTGTGTTGCAACCTTACCAGTGATCCTGACTCTTTGCATCTGACATTTTACACACAACAAATGCACACACACACACACAATTTCATTTGAAAAATTAAGTCATCGGTATGCATATTACTTTCTCTCAAGATTGATTTACCCTTTTTCTCTTCCCTCCAAAATATGCACTTTAGTGAGTCTGAAAGTACAAAAGAGTCAAACTATCAAGCAGACAATGCAAACTCGTGGTCTGCTTGTCAGAGCTTCACAGGCACCTCCACTGAAGACAGTTCCGTTTTTTCTTGGGGCTATGATGTGAGTATTGTCCTTTGACTTTAAATTACAGCAGTGGTTCTCAACCTTTTCTTTACCACAGACCCCGCTTTAAAGGCCTTTTGTGGCCACAGACCATGGCCATGGATCCCCATGACTTAACTCACGTTTTAAATCATAATGAATGTAGGTAGATATACGTGGCCTTAGGATAATGTTACAGGATCCAATCTGGGTCAGTCCCTGGGGCCAGAACTTTCGGGTTCTTTCTTGAGCCCATCAGGGAACTTCTCTCTAACAGAGTGTCTGCTCTTCTGTGTGTGGTATTTACAGTGCCTGTTGTATGTGGCTTTTTACATGTTGATTAGGGTGTGTAGATGGCTGGCTTTTAAGTCAATCGCTGTTGTTTGCTCGGTCATGCCCATCCCTCGACTTCTAAGTACTTGATAGGCTGGTGGTAAATCACCGTTCCTATTGACTGACGGGGCTGTTTCCCAGGCTTCAATCACTTTCCTGGCTGTTTTTGTGCTTGCTCATCCAACAATCTTAGTAGCTGCAAAATTGGATGTGTGTCCTTGTTCATTAAATCACAACATTTCTTCAAGCCTTTGCAGACCTCCTGTAATGATATCACACACACACACACCCCAGGGGTTTGTAGAATTATAACACTTGGTTGAATAAGGTTAGACTCTCATAAGAATTGATGTATGCTTTCACATTTTGATCTTGAAGAATGAGCTTATGAATGAGTTTATAAGAGAACCTCTACAAATTTTGAAATATTTCTGTTTTACAAAATCAAAACCAGAATTCAATGTCCTTGATAATTATTATAATTTCCAGGAGTAATTGTTTTATTTTTCATCCAATTTCCTTCTAAATATTTTTTTCTAATTTGGTAAACCTGAAGATTCTATTAAGCCTAGGATGCGTTGGTTTATTTTAGTTGATTTTATTTTAGATATCCCTGGGGAGGGTTTCTTCGGGATTTTCTAAGCAATTAATTTCATTTCTTGGATCAGTGTTTTTGCATAGCTTTATAAAAAAATAATTTTATCTATTGTAAAGAAAAAAAGCCTTCTGAGAACATGATTAATGTCATATATCTTCCCAACTAATTTTTTTGCCTTTTCCTCCCCTAGGAATTTGATAAGGCTGCTACCCGGCAAGTTCAGCAAATATTCAGGCACATTGATGAGCTCCTTTATGAACAAAAACCATGTTTATATGTTAGCCTAGAGGAGGAATGTGAACAATGGACGTCGAGGTTTCCTCACCTCAGGTATCTCAAATATAAACGACTACTACGTACTTTAGAGCACTGAAGAGTTACTCTGTTTACGTGTGTATTGTCCATTATGGCAGGCAATCTGTTTTTTTGTCTACTTCAACCCCTGCATACTTGCTGGATGTTTTTGAGGCATGCTTATTTTTATTTATTCATTTATTTTATTTATCAAACAAAAATTACAAATTCAAACAAAGAAAATAAAAAGGCAACAGGGTCTATAGGCGTGCCAGTGCATTTATGCATGCCTGTTAGGGCCATCTTAAATATGGAGCGAGGTTAACCACAGAGGTTAACTTACAATTAAAACTCTGAAAGATAATGACTGAGACAACTGAAGCAGATAAGATATCCCAGACTTTGACAGCTCTGTTACAAGAACGGAATTTGTTTATAATTGCTTTAGAGCACTTTACATTCAGTTTAGAGCTGTTGTTCACATGGATGACATGACAATTAAGCTTAAAAAAATGTCATTTACAGGTAAAGCATTACTATGTACGATTTAGTATTCCATACCTAAGTCTGGCCACAAGCATTGCAGTTCTAAACTATCCAAATCAAGAATTTCAAGAATTGTAGCATAAGGGTGTTCTGCTATGGGCAGAAAAACGCAAGACTTTTCTTTTAAAGTATTTCTGAACTCTCTTGATTGTATTAATGACCAATATGTGGGAAGAAATTCCAGAGGGTTGAGTAGCGTTCAAGGATTGGCCTAATATACGTGTATAATTTTTTTAGAGCAGATCATGTTTAACAAGTTTATTCAAAGCAATTCATACTTCATAATTTTCTCTTTGACATCAGGATTGTGGGGAAGCAAATAATGATGCCAAGTGACGAAGGCTATGGATGGTACATTAGTTCAGCGTGCAGCACTTTAACTTCATCAGGCATGAGTCCCATGCAAGAGAAAGATCCTAGTGAGTAAGTGCCTGCAATCATTAACTCTTCACAAGGATTGCAGTTATTGTTTTTGACCAACTAAGCCCTTGTCAACTGCAGCAGAGAGTGGCCTTTTTAAAATTACAACCTTCTTTTCCTTTTAAGAGGTGAATATTCAACCATTCAGTCCATTTCTATCTTGAGAAGTTTTCTGTACAAACCGGGGCTGTTGTTGTTTTTTGTTAAGTAAACAGCTGTAGCATTAATAATGCATTTCTTCCGTGTACAAGGTATATTCCCAAGAAGCATTGACATTATTGGTCTGGCTCTACAAAACCAGGAAAGGTCTTTGTGCCTACTTTCTATAGTAGAAGTTTTGAAATTGGAGATAATTTCACTAGAAGCTACATGAAAAAAAAAAAAAAGATTCAGTTAACTTTTTACAAGTTGCTGCTCAGAGGGAAAAAGCTACTGCTTAATTTTCTGTTTAGATCTGAGCTCTGGACAATAATAGCAGTAGCACTTAGACTTATATACCGCTTTACAGTGCTTTACAGCCCACTCTAAGCAGTTTACAGAGTCAGCATATTGCCCCCCAACAATCTGGGTCCTCATTTTACCCACCTCGGAAGGATGGAAGGCTGAGTCAGCCTTGAGCCTGGTGGGATTCGATCTGCCAAATTGCAGTAGGAGTAGCTTGCAGTACTGCACTCTAACCGCTGTGCCACTGTGGCTCTTTGACTCAATAACTCAAATATTGATAGATTGGTAGTTGTTACCATGCCAATGGATAATTAAATGTCATATATACAATAATATAGAAACCATGTATACAACCTAATGAATTAATGAAGGTTCAGCATTGTAACCACCAATTATTCTGACTCAGAATAATTATTTCAATCTCGGCAGAAATTTGGGCAGTCTGTTTATTTATCTTAATTAGATAAATTAAGAAAACTACATCTGAGGAAGGGAGAGTATAAAGTTGGACTAAGGATGGTGAAAGTATTTTGAGGGTGATATTGAATTGAATCTGTACATCCAGAGGTCCAATATTTTCAAAAAAGGTTATGAATATGAGGAGTCCTTGGTTTCTGAGCTTGGTGGTTTTCTTGCAGATGTTTCTTTACCTAAACTAGGTAGCATCACTAATGCTCATAAAGAGTGGGGTTTACTCTCAGTTTATATTCTAGTGGCTTGCCCTGTCAGTGTTAGTGAGAGAGGTTTTAGAAATTCTTGGGTTGAGCTGTTTACTGTTGGCTTGTTTGGCAGGTTCTTGATAAGGGTGTTGTTTACTTGGTGTAATGTTAATCTTGGAGTTAATCTGAGCTCATCTGAGTGCTGATTGTTGGTGGGAAGATGTTTTGATCTTTTTGTTCTCTTTTTGACTTGTTGATTCTCTTTTGCATAGTACGTAGACATTATTTCTATCTATGTGTCTATTGATGGCTAATTTGTCAGAGTGCAGGGCTCCTAGAAATTCCCTAGCATTTTTGAACTTCGCCTGGTCTAGGATGGTCACAATTTCCCTATTGAAATCAAAGGTTTCATCATGTCTTCTGACTGCTAGTTGGTGTTCAAGGATGCATTCTGCCAGTCTTCTGCCTGTTTCTCCTATGTAGTAGCTGTTGCAATCATTACACTGTATGTTGTCAATAACTCCTGGTTTTTTTTTCTGTGACTGGTGGGTCTTTGGTTTGCTTAGGATGTTTTGAAGGGCTTTAGTTGGCCAAGCAAGCCAACAGTAAACAGCCCAACCAAAGAACCTCTAAGACAACCGTCACTTACAGTGACAGGGCAAGCCACTAGAATATAAACTGAGCACAAACCCCACTCCTCACTAGCACTGATGAGGTTACCTAGTTTGGGTAACAAAACGTCTGTAAGAAAACAGCCAAGCTCAGAGAATGCCAAGGATCCCTCATTTCAACCCTGAACTACAGATGTTCTTTTTTATTGGTTAGGCATATATTTTTTCTACTTTCATATTATGACTGCTTCTAAGATTCCACTTCTCCAGTACAGTTAGAAAGGGAGAAGTAAGATCTTCCGTATGTGAGAAGAATATAAACAGATTCCATTCTCTGTATCCCATTCAGGATTTAGTCATACAGAATTCTTAATACTGCAGGCTTTTGTGTAGAAGTAGTGCTCATTTCGTGATTGCAGTTGGTGCCAGCAAAATGGTCTCTAAGTGACATGGTCACTAAGCAAGCCACATGACAGGAAGACTGCAAAGATTACTAGTTGCTGCCAATTAGTTTTCTGTGTCATGCGCCTGACCCATTTTTTCCACTATTGTTGCTGCCTCTCACAGGACAGAAAGATTGCTTAAGCAAGTTATCTGTACCTGAGCTGCTTTTCTCTGCAATACAGCACTTCCATAAAAAAGCGATAACCTCAAGTTAACAAATTCAGCCCTTTTACCTTAATATTAGTTGATTAGAACTGTCCCTTGGAATCTGCTGCTTGAAACTGACCAGATCTTAATTAGTTTCACACTGAAGTCTTTTATTGTCATAAATGCATGCTATTGATTGGAAAATGAGATCTTTATTATCATTTATTACTGTCATTTATGAATAGTCACTATCCAAGGCAGTTGCTGAATGAGGATGACCTGTACCTTGACTTTTGTTTTAAAAAAACTCTATGGAACTACAATCTTTTACTTATTTTAGAAACTAATTATGTGGTGCCCGCATTGAAGTAGATACACTGTATAGAATTTTCTGCTCTTCTTCCTTTTTTTCTATTGCCTCAAGTTTAAAGTTGTGACAGAGTACGCAAAGACGATATTTTTTAACCTGTAAGCTGCTTGAATGCCTTGTTCTACAAACAAAGCAGGGTATAAAAATTTAAGTACAAACAAGCAACAGATTCTGTGCACATTTAATCTTAAAGAGAAGGAAGCCAACTTTATTATTGACATTAAAAAGCCTTGTTTGTTGTTCAGGTTTACCATCTGGGGCAAAAAGGTTCCCCTTTCTGTTTCTCTTGGTAAAGAAGACAACTTTTCAAAAATCTCTGAGCTGAAGATCTTTGAGACTGAAGAACTGGAAGATACCGTGATTATCTCTGAAGGAATAATGGAGGAGTACTTAGCATTTGACCGCAGAGATGTGTAGGTATTGGATACATTTCACAACAACATATTTAGTGACTTTATAATGACCTAGAGTTTTATGTTTCTTCATAACAATAAAAAGATCTATTGTATCTTTTTAGTATAAACAGTGTAAGCCTGTAAGATTTTTTGTTTTTTTTAGTTTTGATTGGATGGTAAGGGGCAGCAGATATTATCCAGCAGCAAAGCCTGTTGTGAATGCCTTTGGTGATTGCTTGACTTGCTCTTCTCCCATCAGAGATGCCCTAACAGCAGGAGAGGCTGATAAAGGCAGGAGCTCAATCAGATGGTTCAGTTCCTCCTATAAAGTGGAGAAGAGCTCTAATAGTTGTTCTCCAATTTCTGTTTCCAAATCCCAGTTCGGCAGATAAGATGAAGCTCTGTGAGAAGCTGTTGGTCGACACTTTTAAGTACTGAGCAGCTGTAATGTTTACATGCTTTTTTCAAAGGGAAGAAGAAATGCACGAATGGAAAATGGGGCTTTCACCAGCTAGACGGAAATTAGGGTTTCCTCCAATCTCACCATCGTGCTGCATGAGAGATGCAGTCCTTTCCTTCGTATTTGACGATGTGTGGAGCGAAGTCTTGGGCTACATGGAGCAGCTGATCTGCAGACATTGGGAAGGTCCATCCTCAGGTTTGTCTTTAGGCTGCACTTCTGTCTATATAATGCAGGGGGTGCCCAAGCTTGGCAACTTGAAGAAGCCTGCCTGGCTGGGGAATTCTGGGAGTTGAAGTCCACGAATCTTCAAGTTGCCAAGCTTGGACACCCCTGGTAAAATGGATGCCTCTTCTAAAAACTCTTTCCCCCCCAAATAATTTTAATACAGATATTAGCATTAGTAATTTTTTAAATAAACTTTTTTATTTTATTTAACAAACATTCCATCTTTTCTTTGTACGGTGTGTCATCTGGATACAAATATCTTGTGCATAATATGAGGGATCTTGGAGTCTTAGTGGACAACCAGCTAAATATAAGCCAGCAGTGTGCAGCCGCAGCCAAAAAAGCTAATGCAATCCTAAGTTGCATTAACAGAGGGATATAATCAAGATCAAGTGAGGTACTAATACAACTCTATAAAGCCTTAGTAAGACCACACCTAGAGTACTGCATCCAGTTTTGGTCACCACATTATAAAAAAGATGTTGAGGCTCTAGAAAAAGTACAGAGAAGAGCAACCAGGATGATTAGGGGACTGGAGGCTAAAACATACAACGAACGGTTGCAGGAACTGGGCTTGGCTAGTCTAGTAAAGAGAAGGACCAGGGGAGACATGATAGCGGTCTTCCAATATTTGAGGGGCTGCCACAGGGAAGAGTGGGTCAAGCTATTTTCTAAAGCTCCTGTAGGCCAGACAAGGAATAATGGATGGAAACTGAACAAGGAGAGATTTAACCTGGAAAAAAGGAGAAACTTTCTGACAGGGAGAATAATCAACCAATGGAACAGCTTGCCCTTGGAAGTTGTGGAAGCTTCATCACTTGAGACTTTCAAGAAGAGATTGGACTGTCATTTGTCAGAAATGGTGTAGGGTCTCCTGCTTGGGCGGGGGGTTGGACTAGATGACCTACAAGGTCCCTTCCAACTCTGATTATCTGTATTTGTAGTTAATACAATTTCTTTATCATAACAACAATTACATTACATTCTTAGTTTGAACTAGTATACATAATTTATCTTATCATTGTAACCAATTCCTTTCCTTCTATATTCATATATGTTCTCTCTACATATATTATCTATCTATCATCTGTGTTCATATATTTAATTTCTAATTTCCATTTTTCTTTTCCAACCATTGATAAAATGATTCCCATTTCATATAATATTCAGTTCTTTTCCTTGAATTGCCAGTGTTGACCTATTCATTTCTGCACATTCTAATATTTTCCTAATCACATTCTCTTCTACTGGAATCTTTTCACTTTTCCAGTTTTGAGCAAATACTTTTCTAGCTGCAGTTAATACATGAATAATTAAATATATCTTTTCTTTACTATAACTTTCAGGTATCATCCTTAACAAAAAATATTTCAGGTTTTAGATCTATATGTTGTTTTATCATCTTTTCCAATCACATATGTATTTTTGTCCAAAATCTCTTAGCTTCAGTACACGTCCACCACATGTGGCAATATGTTCTGGGTGTCTAGTGACATTTCCAAAATTTAGCTGATTTATCCTTAAACATCTTTGCCAGTCTTGCTGGCACAAAATGCCATCTATAAAACCTCTTATATAACTTGTCTTTATATGCCGTTGACATTGTTAATTTATAATTTCTATCCCAAAGTTTCCGCCATTTATCTAATTTTATCGTATAGCCAAAATTTTTTGTCCACGCTATCATCGTCTCCTTCACTTGCTCTGCTTCCAATTTAACACCCAATAGATAATTATACAGTTTTTCTTCTGTTCCTGAGATACAGCATTAGTAATTATGTGCTTTGTAATATGACATGGACCTGTAATATATAATATAACATATTGTTTGGGCATAGCAAAAGGTATGTATTTGACAGTGTTCAAACGTGTGTTAAAATAGTATTGGGCTTTTTGATGTTTGGCACTTTCCTAACTCTAATAATGCTTAGTATCAATATTTTAGGCCACGTTTGACAAATTCATTTTATTTATATTCCGTTCTTATATAAACTTTTATTATTGGATTAGAACTGTCTGTGTATTTTCCTTTGAAGATGTTTCACAAGGCAGGGTAGCATTTGTTTGTGAGTTGAAAGAAAACACAGATTCCATTTAGTGCACACCCCTATCTGCTTCGACAAACGACAGGATTAGATGCTTAAAATATGAGAAACAACCTGTGTTGCAACTCGTGAGATCTTATTTCCTTTCATAAGCAGCTGTGTGTGGAACTTCTCATAATTATGGGCTTTGGGGAAAAAAAACCATGTTAAAAATAGTTACTGCATGAATGGTTCTTAATCAAATTTGGCAAGAATACTGTGCTACATTTGATTTCTTTAATCTATTGATACTTGTTCAATTATCAAGTATTTTCAAGTGTTAACCAAGTATTGCTATAGCTCTTTAAGCAATTATGAGAGAAAGTAGGCTGTAGGTTTTTTAGTATCTGCCTATAAGGATCTTGGTCAAATAAAGCTTCTTGTCATTTCTTTGGGATATTGGTAGATGATGGGAAGAATGTCATTTCTGTAGAAGCAAACAGGACAGATTCTGGAAGTCCTTTTATGCAGTTTGAACCTATGCCTTTGGTATTACCTCGGATGCCACAAACCAAGATGCCCTCGATCCCTTCAAATCTGGTAAGTTTAATACTTGATCAACTGTCCTTCCAAAATGTTTTTTTTGTCATGTATTATCACACCTTTTAGAAATCTTTTTTTCTGCAAATGTTCCTTTTTATATTTTGAGGGGATTGGAGTTGGAACATTAAGCATTCAGTTTCTTTGAAAATATTTTATGAGGTTTTAATTAAGCATAGAAGATGTTAATGTTGATTCTACTCAGCTTAACAGAGATCAGCAAGGAATGTGATTTCTTTAAAGTTAACTGAATTAATCTCTTTGAATTTTTAAAATATATTCTGATTCTCACTCCACATTCTGCAATAATACTGAATTAGTGGTTTAGTTTGGGTTTCATCTGTTTAATTCAGTTTCGTTCCTTTTTCTCTCTTTCATTTTCTATATAATCCTCTTGTATAACTTATCATATGTACGGTACATAAAAGGCAGATCCAGCCAGCCCCAGTTGCTCATCAGATACCCATTGCTTGGGAATGAGTTAATAGTACTTAAAAAAGAGTAGAATTTAACAGTGTTGTTGTGAATATCTACTTACAAAGGTGGCATAAAAAACTGAGCTTAAAATTAGTCATTGATATTACATTTACTTAATTGTGTCCAAAATTAAAGCATTTTCTCTATACATGATTTATTGCATAATAATTGGGAACAGTTCCTTTACAACTATAGAAAATAACATTCTCTTTTCTTACTCTTTTTAGTAGAAATGGCCATTGGGAATGAATTATTGTGAATTAACTATTTGTTGTTGTTTAATTATGACCTAATTTAATTTCTTCTCATCTACAGGTAAATGTTTCTCAAGGTACAAATGCTGGCCCCCAACGTAACTTGAATGGCTTGATGGTTATTCATGGGATTCCCTTACATCCGAGGAACTTGCCCTTGATGGACAAAATATTGTAAGAATGTACAAAATTTGTTTGTTCTGTGTAAAGTTGGATTCATGTTTTTTCTTCTTCTTGTAACTTTGGAAACAGAATACTTCTGCAAATAATTAGTCAGATAACTAGTTAAAATGTGTATAATTTTAATGCTGTGAAAATTGGAACCTAAGAAAGGCTGAGCACCAAAGAATTGAGGCCTTTGAACTATGGTGCTGGAGAAGACTCCTACGAGTCCCTTGGACTGCAAGGCGATCAAACTGGTCTGTCCTAGAGGAGATCAACCCTGACTGCTCTTTAGAAGGCCAGATCCTGAAGATAAAACTCAAATACTTTGGCCACCTAATGAGCAGGAAGGACTCACTGGAGAAGAGCCTAATGCTGGGAACGATTGAGGGCAAAAGAAGAAGGGGACGTCAGAGAATGAAATGGCTGGATGGAGTCGCTGAAGCAGTTGGCGTGAGCTTAAATGGACTCCAGAAGATGGTAGAGGACAGGAAGGCCTGGAGGAACGTTGTCCACGGGGTTGAACACGACTTCGCAACAACAACAACAAAACTTTAATGCCTTTTTTATATTAGATTGTATTAAACCAGTAAGGATGTGAGTTGTTTTTAGTTTAAATGCACAATTTATTACATTATCAAATTGGTATCCTTAAATATAAATTAGATGTTTATAACTGACAGGAGCTAAAATTTAAATACAAGAATAAAATTCTGTAAGATAGCGTGGGCTTAGTTGCTGGTGCCTATATGGACGTGTCCATACAATTTTCTTATACGGAGTGGAGTTAACAGGGTTGTCTTCTACGGTGTCATTTCTTGCAGATCTTCCCTCTAAATTCCAGCTATAGGTCTGATGTTGCTTAGCTTTAGGATCAGCCAAGATCAGATAGGTTTGAGGGGTCCTTGGTGCTCTCTGAGTTTGCTTGTTTTCTTGTAGATTTTTTATTACCAAACTAGGTAACATCATCCGTGTTAGTAAGGAGTGCAGTTTGCTGTCGGTTTATGTTCCTGTGGCTTGCCTCTTGGTGAGGGTGGTCTTAGAGGTTGCTTGTTTGGTTTGTTTGCTGTTGGCTTCTTGGGTAGTTTCTTGATTGGGGTGTTGTTTACTTGATTGTTGGTCTGATGTATTAACCTTGGAGTTAATCTATGCTGATCTGGGTGCTGATTGCTGGTGGAGAGTGGTTGGGTCTTTTTGTTCCTTTTTGGGCTGGGTGAGGGTCTCTTTTGCATAATTTACAGATGTTGTTGATATTGATACATAGACATTAACAATAAAAAAGCAAGCTCAGAGCGCACCAAGGATCTCTCATGTCAACCCTCAGCTACAAATATTCTCCTTTATCAGATAGGCTTTGCTATTTGGCATGTCATAGTACAGAAACCGTAAACAATGTATACTACCATTCAGTCTCACAAAGCTGAAAGTAGAAGATATCAGACATAATAAATAAACTTACCTCAGCTTTATAAAAATGAGTATCTGTACAATTCTTGTAGATATCCATTCAGTGTTGGTGGAAATAATATTTCCCCCTCCTGGCTAGGAGCAGAGTGCTTTTTCTTAAGCAAACCTGTGGAACAAACACAGTTTTTTTGCTGTATAAACAATTTATATGAGTAGCTACTTATTTATCAATAATATCTTTACTAATTTTAAGTGTCTTATTTAATAGGGTTGTTTGGTGCCATGTCAGTTAAGCCAGAATAGGCTTTCATTAACATTATTTTGCTTTTAATACAGTCTTAGTTGGGAAAGGAGCTGCACTTATCAGCAGTTTATATCTGTGTGCTTTGTGGCAACAGTCCCCAACCTTTGTGGCTTGATGGCCCAGCTGGGGGCATGTGTGTGAGAGAGGGGAACTGGGCTGTGTGAATAGTGGGCTGGCGCCAGTGGTGGTATTCAGCCAGTTCGCATCGGTTTGGGCAAACTGGTAGCAAGGATTTGGTGTGGTTGCTTGCTCCGCCCACCCGATCGCCCGATGTTCACTCACCCCGTCTGACCAATACTCACCCGCCCAGTCACTCCTTAAGATATTTCTTTTTTCTTTTTAACCTCCCAACAATCAGCTGTTCGCAGCTGTGCCGGGATTTCCCTCGCTTCTTACTGCTTCACCCAGGAGGTTTCCCTGAGACCAGGAAGGCAAAAAATGGAGGAAGAGGGTGCAGCCCCCCCCTCAATTTTTTGACTTCCTGGGAGCAAAAACGCCCCCCCCCCAGAAGCTCCTCTGAGGCCAGGAAGGCCCCAAAATGGAGTGTGGAGGGGTGCTACGTGCCCCTCCTCTGCTTTTTTCCCCCCCTTCCTGAGCCCCGCGGGAGTCTGGGAGCAAAAGTGCCCCACCCAGAGGCTCCCCTGAGGCCAGGAAGGCCCCCAAAAATGGGGTGGGGGTGGTGCTGCAAAAATAAGCCACGCCCACCCAATCACATGACCACGTCCACCTAGCCACACCCACAGAACCAGTAGTAAAAAAATTTGTATCCCACCACTGGCATGCACACAGTTCAATTTGCACGAGTAGTGGGCTGGCCCGCACACGCACAAGTTGAGCTGCATGCACACGTCCTCCGGCCAGCCTCTCACACAGCCCAATTCCGAATAGGCCATGGCCCACTAGTGGAGCACAGCCTGGGCGTTGGGGACCCCTGCTTTATGGGGGAGCAAGATAATTCATTTGTAATGATAATACTGTTTTCTCCCTCTCTCTAGACAGTTGACCCAAATGCTGTAAAAGGTGATTGATAGTTCAACGCCTTCTTCTTATGCCTTTTATCCCTCTCTTGGTTTTAGAGACTACGACGAAAGAATGCTTATGAGACCAGGATCCAGTTCTATCTTGTCAACCAGAGCTCGGCCAAACCGTCCCCTTGAGCTCAGTGCATCTTCTCTGTCCTACTGTGCACAGTCGGCGAGGAGGCGTAACCCCCCGCCACGTACCCTGCATCCTATCAATGCCAGCCTTTCTCGCTCAGGAACCCCACGACCCTTGGATGATGTCATCAGGGGAACTCGACTGTAGGTTGACCTATAAGATGACCTGAATTCCTTCCTTCTGGCCATTTGTTGACCGATTTGGTAAATTCACAGAGCCACCTGTCTCACATACATGACTCGGAGTTACCAGACCAAAAAATAAAATAAAAATGACACAACCAAATAGCCAAAACACCACCAACGATAACTAAAAGCTTTTAAAAATCATTTTAAAAAGATGTGGAACTAAAATGTGTGTAAATCGAAAACAGTGTAGATGAACAATAAAATATGAGAGGGGGGGAAAGGGAGGGAGAGCGGAAAAGGGGAGAAGTGAATGTAACTTGCCCCTTTTCTGTAAAAGGAGCCGGGGGGGATCTGCAATCATGGGAAATTGGTGTTATTAAGTCAGAAATGGGGTTAAATGGCACAAAATACTTTTCCTAAAGTTATTTAGAAACCAAATATAAAAGTAAAATTGTAAGCTAACCTACCTACAAAGTATCCCAGATTGCAAGTATTGTGCAATTAGAATTAAATTACTATTATTTTTATAATACCATTAAGAATAAAATCTGATTGGGTTTTATCTTGATTGCCCCACATAATACTTCTGCTCGTCCAATGTTTTGTTCTAAAACTTTTTTTATTAAGAAAATTTATATGGCTACCCAACTTACAGTGACTCTGGGCAGCTTATAGAAATAAATTAGCTGCTTAAACCTTAATCAGTTGCAGCAACCACATTATCTTTCATTCTCCAGACTCAGAGAGAACAGTGATAATTTCTTTTAGTAATCCGGTACGGATCTAGAAGTATTATACTGTATATACGACCCCATTGCAATTTGGATACAATGGTGAATGACTTCTGGAGCGTATTCACGCCATCTGCTCATTGGGTAGATAAATGCCAAACGCTAAAGAAGGTGATACTGTTACAAAAGCTTGGAACAAATTTCAATTAGAGTTGAAAACACTGCGTTGAATGCTTGCCGTGTCAGGCATATTCAGCCCCATGTCCCAGAGGTGCTTTTTCAAAAGGCACCTGGACTTTCCTTTGCTTCTCATCCAAGAAGCTTCTTCAGCTCGGACTGGATGGTGGGGAACGGAAGGATTTATACTCCTTGCAGACAGCTGGTCATTTGCATCCTTTGAGAGAGTCATTGAACCCATTTGCACTACTGACATGACACAAATCTCCAGGTGGCCTCAACAACCCACTAAAAGAATGCAAATGACCAGCTATCTACAAGCAGTCTAAACCCTTCCATTCCCGACCAAGAAGCTGACGATGCTTCTTGGATGAGAAGCAAAACATCTTCAAAGAAATACTAGAAAGTCCAGTTGCCCCTTGAAAAAGCTCCTGTTTGGGTCAACCATGACCTGGAATGACTGAGACTCTCCATAGATATTCAGCCCCGTGTTATGATGCTGTAGACTTCAGAGGCAAAGTGTATCTCCCTTTTATTAAATTTGCCTGTTTTTTTTGCATCTGGATTATGGTACTTCTTTCAGGCAACATAAGGATGGAGGACTAATTAGACTTCATCCAGGTGCATTGAACAGTCTTGTATATATTTGAAACAGATACATTCCGGTATAAAAAGGGAACATTTGGAAGTGAATTGCAAAAGTACCTGGGTGACCTACAGAGGTTCACTTGGAGACTTTAGTTGAGTCTCTTTTTTTCAGCGTAACATATCACACCGGATTGTTAATTTGCAGAAAATTAGGAGGAGGAAGTGCTGTGCATATCAACTTCCGAGCAAAGGGCATGATGGAAAGCAAATAAGTAAAACCATCCCCTCAGTTATGAAAGTCAAAAGAGAGGGTTTTTCAGTTTCCTGTAAATCTGTGTTTTTCAACTTCAGCAACTTAATTTTATTTATTCACTTGTATTTCATGTTTCTAAACTGCCCATGTCTCTCAAACTACACACCTCTTAAAAGTTGCCACTGTTGCAGATTATTGTTACAAGCAATGTTGTTCTTAAGTTAGGGGGGAAATTGGTTATGACTATTTAAAATTACGATTTAATGAAATACCAGAAAGAAATCCTGGTAAAATCATGATACCGAGAGTTGTTTCATAAGAGATGGGTGGCGAGCCAATTTCATAAATATAACAAGATCTGTTTCTCATCTCCACTGAAAGGCACCTAATGAGAAGTTCAATGCTTGCTTAGTCTCAACTTTTCCCAGGCCAACATCAGGCAAACACTACTTCAACTTGCAAGGCCTTCGATTCTCGATTTTGTCCTTTAAAGAAGTTCATGTCAGCTTTACCATTTCTAATGGAATTGGACAGTTTGTAAGAACTGCTGGCTTTTTTTTTCCAGCTCTGCTGCAAATGAGCAGCTGTCATCACCTTCTCCGATGCCATTAAGCAGAAATAATCTCCTGCCTCCTATTAGTACCATAGAAGGAACAGAACACATAGTATCCCAAAAGCAAACGGTGAGTCAACTGCTTTTTAAAAAAAGTTTCCTACTACCCCTGTAAATTATCTGTGAGATATATATAGATAGATAGATCTAGATATAATTTTAAAAATCATTTTTTAGTTTTAAATTAAAGGTTTTCATTTAATGCCCCCCTCCCATTTTGGGTGGCAAAATTGTGGGAGGCCGTCCAGGCCAAAAACGGGCCACGGGGGCTGCACTCTGTCCCCCAATGCCCCTTTTTTTGCTGCCTGAGGCACTGCGGGCTGGTCCTTTGCTATTTCCTCACAGGCCAGATTTAAGCACCGCGTAGTCCATATCCAGCCCGCGGGACTTGAATTTGACATCCCTGATTTAGAAACTGAACAATATTGGTCTTATTTGTGAATTAGGTGGAGTTCAACTCAGCGGTCCTGTAAGGCTGATTGTTGTAATTCATGACACTTATATTTCTTGTATTATATGTACAGACACTTCCAACTTTTCCCTTTATGTGGAACTACAATAATCCCTTAGATAACACTACTAAATTTTGTAGGCATCACTGAACCTGGGCAAAAATAATCACAGCATCTACATCCCAAATTCTATATTTGGAGTTAAATCCAAACTGAGGGAATTGGGAAGAAAGCTGCACTAAATAACTCCAAGCATATATTTGCATATATTTGTTGCTTATGTCCCATTTTTTCAAAGAGCTTTTTTGGATATAAAACCTTCGTGTTTTTCTCTTTGTGTTGCAGAAATCCCGGGTAAATGTTAACCGGGCTCGAAGTGCAGTAGCAGATGATGTCAGCCATCAACCAGTTCATGAGAGATTTTTATTACCTGAGAGTTTTTCCAGGCCTAATACATCGCATGCATTTTGGGTAAGGTGTAACTAAATTGCATTTGTACAGAATTCCTTCTTTTGGGGACCTCTCAGGAAATTGCCAAAGTGTATAGGTTGTTGGAGGTCTGAAGGGAGAATATGTGCAATATGTAATGCAAGTACAGGCCGTTCTCAACTTGTGACCACAATTGAGCCCAAAATTTCTGTTGCTAAGTGAGTTTCTCCACATTTTATGACTTTCCAGTTGATAAGCGAATCACTGCAGGTCTTAAGTCAGCCAATTAGTTGTTAAGTGAATCCATCTTCCCGTCATAAGTATGAGTCAGTTGCTGAGCTTCTGAATTTTGATCATGTGACCACTAGGATGCTACAACAGTCATAAGCGTGAAAAAAACTGTCACAAGTCACTTTTTCAAGTGCCGTTGTAACTTTGAACAGTCATTAAATGAACTGTTGTAAGTTGACAACTACCTGTATATCTCTGAATGCCACCTTAACAGGAAAAGTTCCAGATCAAGCAGAGAGATTTGTTTGCATCCAAAGAAATACCAGTATGTGTTCTCTTCAGAGGGTAATCTGGAGACTATTTGGGTGCACACTAAAGTTGCATTTAGGATGGGTTGGAACCATGAAAATTCTGCTGAATATTTTGTATTTGTGTGATTTGATCCAGGACCTGATGCAATAATTTTATTTGAACCCTTTAGGCAGAAACACAATACCGTCGTTCTTGCACAGTTATTGATTATGCTAATCAGACACGAAATAATAAAGGATCTGCTGGTACAGGTACATTGATAATTGAACACTTTTTTAAAAAAATTGACTGCTTAACATGTAGAGCGAGTAACACAAAGCGACTTCAACGCTGGAATCTTTATTATTCTACAGATCCTGTCAACGTAGGTGTCATGGGAACCAGTTTAGGGATATCTAGCTCTTCCTACATTAATTCTTTCCACCACCAGCCTCTTGGTCATTTTCTTGATGAAGATGAGGAAGATAACGATCATCCCCCTCTGGGTAAGAAGTAGAGGAACCGATTTGAGAATGTACATCATCTGTTTGGTTGCAAGCCATAAAAAAAGAATATTTGGCATCTTTTTCTGAAATGAGTTTTGTCGTTTTTGCCTAAAGTTTATTTCTTAAGCCGGAATAACATTTTAAATCTCGTTCAGGATACGTGGCAGGGTTTGTTCTTGTTCAGTTTATTCAGTCAGTTTAACAAAAGAGGGTAGGTAGCCACCAGATTGTATCACAGCAATTTCAAAAAAGACAAATTGTAACCTATCCTGCTGGGTTATGTTGTGCCACATACAAATAAAAAAACCAGACAGAAGATAAGTAGACTTAGCTCAGTCACTTTCGGAAATGATTCTTATTCAAATGCAACTAGTTCTGGTTTCAATTCTAGACAAAACACAGCGGTGTAGTTTTGTAGATGAACTTGGTTCACGCAAGACTTGTGCCAAAGGCTGATACAGGTGCACGCTTGAAAAATGTACAACAGGTTTATTGTCTTGATGTCTTTCTGGCAATCATGTTTTTTTACAGGAAACAAAGTAGACTTGAATTGTATAGTTGCTTTCAAGCCTTATCTCATTCTTGCTTAGTAGGTCTTCAGTTATATGGTTCTGTAGGAACTCACAGCCGAGCTGGATCACGAAATAAACAGGGATTGTAAGCCATCCGTCTCCAAGACGAGGGAGAATCTACGGAAGCTTTTAAAAGCAGTATTCAACGACAGCAATATCAAATTCGTTTACAGAAGAAATTTAACGTTTTTCTTTAGAAAAGTCTTATTTTTGTATAACAACTGCCAAAGACTACGTGGTTGTATGAGAATTTTGTGCCAGCAGAAACTTGTTTTGATGGAGCATTAAAAGTTTGCCTTCTGTGGAACTCCGCTATCATGCTGTTGGTATGTTCCGTTACAAAAATGTCTGGCTGAAGAATGCAGTACTGGTTAAGATTCAAAGACTTGCTAGTTACTGATACTTAATAGCAATATGTTTAGCATTATTTATAATGATATTAAATTGGATTATTGCTTGGCCTGCACCTCCAGTAGTTTCCCTTAAATGTTTAAACAGTTGAAGGTTGACATTGCTAATTGACATATTTTGAAAAAATTGGTATTTGAAAGGATTAAACAGAGGATTAAACGCAATATATTTGAATTCATTTATGTATTTAAATTCAGGATACCATTATTTCCCAATTAAATCCATACATGTTTAACCACTTTTTAACCATGCTAACTTTGGCTAAGATTGTAAAGCACCACTTTAGTTGTATATTCTTCAACTGTAGTCAATACATAATATCTTTTTTAAGTAAGTGAAAATTTTTGATGAAAACTTTTAAGAAACCTTTTCACCATGTACTCAGATTTAACTGTTTAAGGTTTTCTCATTGGGAAGACAAAATACTTCCTACATTTTGGAGGAGTCAAGCCCGGTGAGGTATTACAATAGATAAAAGCATAGCAACCTGAATATTGTGTTTAATGTCTAACATAATTTCAATGTAATTCAACAGAGATGAACTAGTAAGATGAACTAGTAAATGCCAGCCATTAACTGATGAAGCTATGTATAAAATAAAGGTAACTGCATTTTCCCTGATACCATGTGAGACATAAAAGAAACAAGATTATTACGTTGTAAAATGGAGACTATTTTGTATGCAAATAAAAGCATTTTCTAGACTGTATTTGAGTTGAAATTAAATATCACGGTTGGGGCCTACTTCCTGGATTTAAAAGTGGTCGAAATTAGAAACAGAAATATGAATTTCCAGAATACTTTTACATTTTTCATTCTTTGTTTTGTCCTCCATCAAAGAGCTCAAGGTGGGTAAGTATGCTATGTAGTTTTAATTTCAAGGCAATCCTGTGTAAAAAGTAGGCTGAAAACTGCCAGCTCAGTCCCTCAATAAAGTATTTATTTGGTAAACTTATATAGCCACTCGTATATGTGACTCTGAGCAACTTACAGTTAAAAAGCATAAAACAATACAACACAATAACCAAAAATTGTAACAAAAATCTTTTAAAACGATTAAAAAAAAACAATCCATAATTTACAAGCGAGCACACTCTATTTCCCTAGCAACACAGTCACTTTGAAGAGACTGTACGCATGTCATCAGATCCTCAGGCCAGGCGGCAAAGCCACTTGTTCCAAGTTTTTCCAGAAGTCTGACATCAGAAGCCGTGATATTCCAAAGGCAGGTGCCACAGCAGCAAAGGCGCTCTCTTCTTGGGACCCATCAGATGACATTCCTTTGTGGACGAGATCCCAACCTGCCCTTCCTTGATGGGATGAGTGGATGGGATTGGGAAGAGGCAACTCCTCAAGCATACTCCTGTCTCTCTGATGTAATGTTTCATAGGAAAGTGGATAAAGAATACTTGCTGCTCTTGAAGTTGCCATCTGGAGTTACCTTTAATACAATCAAGCAGCAGGATTAGCCTGCTGACTCAAGATCTTCTGAAGAAACCCTGATTTTCCCAATTATACTCAACAATAACAACACAGTAAGTTTTATTAATGTTCTATAGCAAATACCCAGATGATTTCCTCTTCTAGTAGAAAATGCTATGAGCAAAAATCTGAGGTGTTTTTGGACGTTCCTCAACAAAAAAAATTGGTCATAGACCCACTTTACTTAGCATTAATACCTTTTGGATTTTATCAAGTTCTCGTTTGCAATTTTCTTGATTTTGATCCCTAAACTGGCTTCCTTTTTCTGAATTGTGCATTTCCTTCCTTCCATAAAGCGGGCATACAAAAATATAGAAGAATATACTGCCTGAATGACATTAAAGCAGTGTTGCTCCATCAAGAAATAGAAGCTGTTTTTTTTCCCCCAGGGACAGCAAGAAAATGAATTTATGCATAATATCAAACCACTCTTTCAATTGTAGTTTTACGAGAAAGGTAAAATTAGGTGTCATACAATGAAGAAACCATGTGAATTCAGCTAAAAACTAAATAGGTGGGGGAAATAATGCATCTGGCTGAGAAATACCATGAATGCAGATATCTCTTAAGAAATGGAAAAAATGCCTACGCTTTTGGAATATATCAAGTCTGCTTTTGTGCTGTCTCTCAATGGTAAGGAAGCTTTGCCACTGAAAATCAGCAATGTGCTCAGATGGATTACAGCCCTGGGAATCCAGGTCCCATGGATTTATGCGCAGAACCCTAATATTTTCAGAACTGGGGTTAGTGTGTTGTGTTCACTCTTTTAGCCCGAGCTGTTGCTTTTGCTGCCATTATATATTCTGATATTGTAAGCCAGCGAGCCACAACCTTTTGGCCACAAGGGACCAATTCTATGGAGATGTTTTTCCATGGACCGAGAGCCTGGTTACATGGGCTGCCTGCATTCTACGAATGGAGTTTTGCTTGTTTTCATGGTCCAATTTCTGGCATGGTGCTGGTCTATTAGATTGGGTAGCCATAAGAAATAATTCTGTTTAAAATCAAATTAATTTTTATACTTGGAAAATATTAATTGCATTTTGAGTAACTGACCTGTTAATTATGCAATGTTCTAGTGCATTGTTTTTGCTTTCACCATAGCTCTGATTCCTATATTGCTCTCAACCTGCCAACTATCTGACCTTAAAGGAACAGTTTTGCCTCATGCTTGTATTGGCTAGGCATATTTTTGCTTTATGCTTATAAGAGATATTGGAAGAGATATGATTAGAAAGATAAGTATTAGTTTTCCCATTACAGCCAACCTGGGTTTGACCCTGTCAAACTGGTTGGATATGGGTTTTATCACAGCCAGCATCTCTTCCAGAATACAATTTGAGAGGTAAGATATTTAAAGACTGATCCCCAGCTGTAATCATACATAAGCCAGAAGGACAGTGCACACCCCTCTTTTGGTGACACATATCCAGAGAATTCAAACCCTCACAAACATTGATACAATTGCGTATTAATCGCTTTTAAGAAACGTTCTCTTCCAGAACTCAAATCTCGCTGCATTATCAGTAAAGATTTCAGTTCATGCAGCACTGTTGAAATTACTTCTAGATTTGTTAGCAATGTTTAAAATATATAGTCCTTATGTATGCATACAAACGATCATCATTTTGGACTCAAGGCAGTGTCCTGATAATAGTTTACCTACTGTATCTATGAAAAGTTGACAACAAAATGTCATTTCTAAGTGTTTCCAAATGCCTGTAAGCTTGACTTATATGTTTCTGATACACTTCTGTTAAGATTAACAATTTGCTAATTATTTTTAATTTTAAAGGTTTTACATTCAACAGGTAAACAATATTATTTTACAGAAATATAGTATAGCAAGGTTTTGATCAATTTATTTGTGCAGAAAATCTGTTCCTCTAAAACATTCACATCTATTTTGCTGGAAATTTGCTAAATGTATCTAAGATCCTGCTATGTTTATTTCTTTTTATCAATTAATTGCTGAAAGTGTGCTGCAAATTAAGTGTAAATGAAGATCATTTATACAACCAGTCATTTTTGGGGGGTTGCTTTCTTTCCTCCTTTTTTGGATTTGTTTGCATACTTTGCTTCCATCCGAGCCACAAAATCTTCCATTTCCTTTTTTCTACTCCCCATTCTGCTCTGTTAAATGGAATAAAAACAAGTTGGTTAAAAAAAGCAAATATCAGCCTCTATTATAAAAAACATTACAGCTTCTCCTCATTTAACAACTACCTCAGGTAGGGACCGTTTGCAAATACGGTAATAAAAAGTAGTAAAAAAAATAATTTTCTTAGCAATGCACATACTTACACCAAATTTTTGCACCTAAGAATATACTCTATGAGTGAGAATAACGCTGGCATAATCCACTAGAGATCTTTATCTGAGTGTGATAGCAGCAACCAGAAATCCTTACAGTATCTCTCAGTCACAATTTGCTTAGCAACCATTTTGCTTAATAACAAAGTTAATTGAACAGATTGGGGTCATTACATGAGGGTGTACATTTTATCAAAATAATTCAGAAACTGTACAATAGCATCTACATTAAAGGTATTTAAAATATACAGATTTAAAATAAGATTGCTGAAAGAATCAAAACCACTGTTTAAAAATTATAAAGGAAGAAACTATAACATCTATGAACTATTGTTATCAAGATGCCTGTTAATTAAATATGCTACAAAGATTAGAAACAGATTCCCAGGAGATTGCTTGTGTTTTGCCTAAGAGAATTACAGCTCAATTCAGAACCCCTACCATATATCAAGAAGTAAAATTCTTTGTCCCAGTGTGAGTCGCTGTATGCTAAATTTTATTTTGACATTTTATGAACTCTTTAATCGGTTTGGAAACGTTTTTTCCCCCAAGGATCTTTATTCTATAACCTTACTTGAATTAATACTTTCAGATCATCATCTCCTTCACCAAGTCCCATTTCTTCTCTGGATTCTTCTGCCTCTTTAGCTTCCTTTTCTGCCTGAAACAGCAACAACACTGAAATGAACTATCAACTTCTTTCCTAATCCAAACCACCAACTGCAATTAGCATTTAAGGAAATATTCCCATAGCAACCATTCTTTGAGTCAGAGTGGCCAAAGACGCACATGAACTTATGATTCATAAACTTATGAATCCTCAGGAATAATTCCAAAACTTTAATAACTTTTAATAATCTTCAAATAAACACGTGTGTATTCTGTACATGTCATTGACTACTAACTTTAAATTTATTATGTTCATAGCTTTAGAAAATCTTTTCTAAAAAAAAATGTAAGAAATACAAAAGATAAGGGGATTGGTCATTTAAAAATTCCGCCTTGATTTAAAAACATGAGGACTATAATGTAAAGATAAATGATGGATGCTACATACACCAATATATTTAGAATTATATTTCGTGTTATAAGCTTTATTAATAAAACTTATCAGTTAAAACATACCTTCCTTTTTCTTGCATTTATCTTTCTCTTAGATTCATTTACAAAGGATTTATAAGATGGAAGTTCTCCAGAATCAATAGCATGTTGAATAATCTGTCTTATTCTTGGTTCATCTGTATAATCAACACACAGGACAGACTCCATAATTTTGTCCATATCGCCTTTAAAGTCTTCATATGCGGCTTTAATGTCTTCCAGCTCTTCTGTGGAATGTTTGTACTTCTTTTCAAAATCTTTGATATTTTTTACAGTTATCTAGTTGATTAAAAAAAAGACACTTTTTTTTACAAGCTGAAGTTAAAAATATATTCTACATTCGCTGTTATTTAAAAGGATTTTCTTTTCCTATCATTCATGCTCATCTGAACCAAATCTTTATGAAATAAGAAGGTATTCTGTATATGCATTGTCTAGAACTAGAGAAGACAGTTTCAATTTAAGTAAAATCAGCAACTTACCTAGTTCAGCAATGTAATCACTGCTTGGCAGCAGCTCCTGTGAGCTTTGAGCTTAATATTTCCCTGCTCTATTTGGAGATTCTAGTGTTCTAAGTCTGGGAAGTTCACATGCAAGGCCCATGTTCATTAGTAACTTCAGGATTTTTAGGGTTCAGAGTAAAAAAATAAACTTGTATTTTGGCAAAAATGAATTTAAAAAGTAATAATTTCTGCATTTATATAAAATTCCAGAACTGCTTCTCTTTAATTCTAGCTTTCACTAAGCCTTCTTTATTAAATTTGTTTGTTACTAATGTCAGGAACAATGAAGTGATGAAAAAAAACAACCTTGGCAACTGGCCTTAACTATGATAAAAGTCCATGATAAAATGATGTATTATACAAAACTTAATCATATATCCAAAATGTTATCCTGGAAAGATTAATTCTGGCAATTCAATTATATACTTAGTATACAGTAAAAAAAAACCACCCACTTTTTTGAACAGCAACCTCCAGTATTCTTCCCAGTTACAATCTTGGGTCAACACAGTTGATTCCTCATCCACAATCCCTTGTTGATCATACAGTGTCCGCTGTTCCTCATCACTTAGTACTGCATAAACCTTGCCCAGGATCTAGGAGAATTCAGACAAACCTCAATAATTCAATAAATGGCTTCTTCTTGCCTCTTCCAAAGGGCCTATTTTAGGATAAAGAATGTTACATTATCATAATTCTTTCTAATAGTAAATCTACTACTGAAGACTTGTCAATTTGTAATTGGGGGCACTCTAAGCAGAATTTAAAGTAAAAACTTTTAAATTCTTTTAAAAACCAAACAATTGAATCTTCAAAATATGTGGTTTGTTCTTTAGAGGTATAAACTTTTATAAAAATAACAAATTAATATATTTACTGCAAGCACATTTATGCTGCTTCATTTAATTCTAAGCAGCCTACAAATTCAAAGCCAAACATCAAAACCACAGGATGGTAATACAGGTAGTCCTTGACTTACGACCACAACTAAGCCCAAAATTGTTTGTTAAGTGAAACATTTGTTGACTTTTGCCCTGTTTTATGACCTTTCTTGCCACAGTGAATCACTGCAGTTGATAAGTGAGCAACGCGGTTGTTAAGTGAATCTGGCTTCCCTACTGACTTCGCTTTTCCGAAGGTCACAAAAGGGGATTGAATACATGACCTTGGGATACAGCAATGGTCATCAATACGAACCAGTTGCCAAGCTACTGAATTTTGATCACATGACCATAGGGACGCTGCAAAGGTTATAACAATGAAAAACCAATCATAAGTCACCTTTTCAGTGCTATAGTAACTTTGAACGGTCACTAAAGGAAGTTGTGAAAGTCGAGGACTACCTGACCTGTAATTAGATAAGAATCTTGTGAAAAGCTCCTGAAATCAATTTATGCTTCTTACATGGAATTGGGGGGGGGGGGGTATAGGGTGTCAGGAGGCATAAAGTTTTATTTTATTTCATTTTTATTTATTTATTTTGTCAAGCATACATTTGATAATTACTACCAACTTGCCTTTAGTCAAGGACCTGTATACTGCACGAGTCAAAAAGAGGACTGTGAAAATATTTACAGACCCCTCACATCCCAGACACAAACTGTTTCAACTCCTTCCCTCAAAACGACACTATAGAGCACTGCACACCAGAACTAGACACAAGGACAGTGTTCTGACCCACACCCTTTTCCAACAAATCAAACACAATCCAAAAAGAACAAAAACCTTGTAATGCTTTTACAAAATAATTAGCTATGATAAGCACAAGCCTTGCCAAACTGTACGAGGCTTGCCAAAAGATAACAGAGAAGAAATAATTTGCAAAATAAGAATCTTCAAATACAAACTCAGGATACTGGAATGTCCACGAGGCTGTAGTTTCAAAACATCTTTGCCTTCTGCAAAGAAGGTTAGTTTCACAGCTGGCTTTTATCTTCTTGAAGGAGGGGCCATTTCCTTGCAGCCTTACTCACGAGTTGCCCATGCTGTTGCAGCTGCTCTTTCCTATGAACAATCCTGGGCACACACGCACTTGGCACAGGCTCTTTGGGAACCTCCTCATTGCTGCTGCCAGCCCCCACAATCACAGCAGTCCACTCCCTAGTGGTCCTGGCCCCTCATCTGAGTCCTCACTCTCCTCAGCTGCCCACACCTGCTTCTGGCTAACCACAACAAACAGTTTTTCCCCAAACGCCATCACTCTGCTAAACAAATAATTCCCTCAACACTGTCCAACTATTTACAAAGTCTGCACTACTATTACTATTAATCTTCTCACCACTCCTTATAACCCATCCCCTCCCACTTGTGACTGTATGACTGTAACTTTATTGCTTGTATCCTAAAAATTTTTATTGACTGTTTCCTAGTATGATTTGATTGCTTATTGTACCCTATGACTATTATTGTGTTGTTCCTTATGATTCTTGACGAATGATTTTTTTTCTTTTATGTACATTGAGAGAATTTGAACCAAGACAAATTCTTCGTGTGTCCAATCACACTTGGCCAATAAAGAATTCTATGCTACTCTCTCTATATAAGTATAAACATCATTATTAATACGTGAAATAGATACTAATTAAAAGGAACATTAAGACAGGGATGGTAGGCACGTTGGTGCGCTTATGAACGCCCCTTACAGACCTCTTAGGAATGGGGTGAAACTAAATGTTTCTACATTTAGTTTGTAATTGAGAGGCAGAGCCCTACACATCACTATAGCACAGTGATTCTTAAACAGAGGTATCAATACTACAGGTAGAAGTCCAAAACAGTACACGAGCCAAGTTACCAAAATGTTTGCCTTTACAATTAACTCGTGGGAATTGGCAGGCAAGCAACCGCAGAGGACATGCTTCTCTTTTTAAATTCAAATTAGAAGCTTTTTATGGCTCTGAAAATATTCCACCACAAATCTGACCATTATCTGGGATGCTTCTGGCCACCCATTTTATGCCACAGGCTTAACACAAAGGCTTGGACCCCCCCCAATTCCACTTTTTTTCCCTCCTCCCCCAGTCCCCCAGCCTTGGAAAATTACATCAAGCCAAAAGCTAGTCGGAGAACGTCAGTTAAAGATTTATAGCAAGGCTCTTCAAACTTGGCAAGTTTAAGACTCGTGGACTTCAACTCCCAGAATTCCTGACCTAACATGGACTAGAGGAGGAATTCTGGGAGTTGAAGTCCACAAGTCTTAAAAGCTGTCAAGTTTGAAGGCCCCTGGTTTGTAGTGACCCATCCAGAATCTCAACAAGGCTAATTGCCCCACCAGCTTACACCTCCATATTTATATTCTCTTATATTTGTCGTGGCTGTCCTCTTTCTGGCTACCCCTGAGGTGCAATGATTGGAAATAGATAATAACAGATCATCAGAGTTGGAAGGGACCTTATAAGTCATCTAATCCAAGAGAGACCCTACATCATTTCTGACAAATGGCAGTCCAGTCTCTTCTTCAAAGCTTCCAGTGATGAAGCTCCCACAACTTCCAAAGGCAAGCCGTTCCGTTGGTTGATTGTTCTTACTGTCAGAAAGTTTCTTCGAATTTCCAGGTTAAATCTCTCCTTGTTCAGTTTCCATCCATTATTCCTTGTCTGGCCTTACACTGCTTTAGAAAATAGCTTGACCCCCTTCCTTTTCTGTGGCAGCCCCTCAAATATTGCAACACTGCTATCATGTCTTCCCTGGTCCTTCTCTTCATTAGATACCCAGCCATGCCCAGTTCCTGCAACCGTTCTTCATATGTTTTAGTCTCCAGTCCCCTTATCATCCCAGTTGCTCTTCTCTGTACTTTTTCCAGAGTCTCAACATATTTTTTATAATGTGGTGAGCAAAACTGGATGCAGTACTCTGGGTGTGGTCTTACTAAAGCTTTATAGAGTGTATCATTATTGTAATTCATACACGCAATTTTACTCATTCTTATATAGAGTGGTATTCACTTGATCTCGATTGTATCCCTCTGTTAATGCACTTTAGGATTGCATTAGCATGCAGTTTAGGATTGCAGGTTTCCACTTGCTAGTTTTCTTCTGTCTCAACAGTATGGCCTTTGTGACCCTCACAATATGGGTGTTGTAGTACTGTTGCCATGGGCTTTCTTGTCCTTTACACCTGCCTTCCCCCGCCCCCAAACAGTTCTCAGCACAGAATGAGAAAAAGTGCCTTTGCCGTCCCCTACGCTTCCCAATCCCGTCTCCTCGCCAACCACTTAGGTCCGTCTCAGGTTTGGCTTTCATTGAGGTTTAAAGCCAAGGCTGTCACCTCGATAGAGCTTTCCCCGGAGTTCTAACTTCAGGCGACCAAACGGAGCCCGTCCCCGTGGCTTTCCTCGAGATAGCTTGCCTCTGCTTCTTCCAAGGGGTGGGTGGGTGTGTGTGTGTGTGTGTGTGTGTGTGTGTGTGTGTGTGTGTTTTGTTTAACTTCCCAGCCTAGCCCTGGGATTTCCTGGTGGTCTCCCATCCCCGTCCTGGTCCAAAGTAACTTCCCTCCACCGGCCCTCCGCGTTGACAGACAAGGGGTGTGTGTGTGTGTGTGTGTGTGTGTGTGTGTGTTTTCCAGGGGGTTCAATGAGAAAATAAACCGCCCTCGGAGCTCGGCTCTACCTGGAAGTGCCGGGTGGAGCGCTCCTTATCAGCCGGCTCAGCGCGGTCCGGATGCACCCGGAGGGAGACCCTGTGGTAGCCCCGGCGGATCTCATTGGCCGACGCCTCAGGCCTCACGCCCAGCACTTGATACAGGTCGCCCGCACCGAAGGCCTCCCGGCAAAGCTCCAGCAAACCCATCTTCTTCTTGTTAATTCTGGTGGTTGGTTTTCTTTTTTTCCCGCGACACAGAACCCGAGTCGCTTGTGCGCATGCGCGAATGCGGCCCCTCCGCCTCTTTCTCCTCCTCAGCAGCGCGCGCGCGCCGCGGGGGGTTCCCGCCAGTCGTGCTCCCCGCCCCCACGCCTTTTACTTTACGGCGCGGCTCGGGCGATGTCGCAAACAAAGGGAGTCAAGGAAATCGAAGGATCCGGGGGAGCGTGAAACCATAGAGATAGGGAATGGGTAGAGGCGCGCGCCAGCTGCAGTTTGTCCTCGACTTACGACCGCAACGGAGCCCCCAAAGCGTCTGTTATTGTGACATTTCTGAAGTGGGTTTTGCCCCTTTTTTGCCACGCTGGTCAAGTGAGTCACTGCAGTTGATGAGTTAGTAACCTGGTTGTTCAGCGAACCGGGCTTCCCCATCGAGTTTGCATGTCAGACCGGTCGCAAAACGGGATCACGTTGTGGCCAAGGGATACAGCAACTGATCATAAGAATGAAACAATTGCCAAGCATCTGAATTTTGATCATGTGATCCTTGAGGGAAGGCCTCAAAGGTTGCAACTGTGAATAACCGTCACAAGTAACTTTTTGTCAGTGCTGTTTAACTTGGAAGGGTGATTACATGAACCCTTGTAAGTTGGGAACTACCTGTACTCAACGGATCCGGAGAGGCGTGCTCTGCTTCCTGAGACATTAATGTGAGGGATGCAGAGGTGGTATTCAGCAGGTTCTGACCAGTTCTGGAGAACCGGTTGCGGACATTTTGAGTAGTTCAAAGAACCTGCAAATACCAGCTGCAAAAAAGGACCCAGCTACAAATACCAGCTGGGTCCTCTTTTGTTGCCCTGTGCAGGAGAACGGAGCTGGAAAGCAGGTTAGTGGGGTGGGGAGGGAATGGGGATTTTGCAGTAACCTTCCCTTGCCACGCCCACCAAGCCACGCCCACAGAACCAGTAGTAAAAAAAAATTGAATCCCAACACTGGAGGGATAAGTATGTCACGCTTACTCCTGGTTTATGACTGCCAGACTAGAGTTTGCTTGCAAAAGGACGTTCACTGCAAGAGACCCAAAAGGGAAAGTTTGCTCACCTGAGGTGCTAGGCAGCTTTTTTCAGTTTCCGTTTTTTCCAACCTGGGGCTGTCCAGGGAACCCTGATGATGATTTGTACATCACAGCTTAGTTATTTCCTAAGTATTCAGTACAGACAGTCCTCCAGTTACAAGAGTTCGTTTAGTGGACGTTCAAAGTTACAACGGCACTGAAAGCAGTTCATTTAGTGACCGAAGTTACAACTCACCGAAAAAAAGTGACTTATGACTGTTTTTCACATTCATAATGACCATTGCAGTGTCATGTTAACAAAATTCAGATGCCTGGCAGCTGACTCATATTTATGACATTTGCAATGTCCCGGGATCATTGCGACCTTCTGACAAGCAAAACCAATGGAAAAGCCAAATTCACTTAGTATTACTAATTGAACAACAGTAGTGTTTCACTTAACAATTGTAGCAGGTCGTAAAATGGGGCAAACCTCACTTAACAATTGTCTCCTCCCACCCCCCACCCCCCAAAATGTGGGCTCAATAGTGGTTATAAGTAGACTATGATTTTTATAGAAATGTTCCCGAGCCCTTTACAGTGCAAAATAAGATTTAGAATCTGATAGGAAGGTTCAACGATCTTCATTCAGAGCAGCATAGGCAAATCAAAGACTCTGAATCCAAGCGAAAAAACTAGATGCAAGTCTAGTTTTACAAGTGAGAAAGCGATCAATTAACTGCCATTAGCTACCAGAAGCATCATAAACTCACCCCCCCCCCAAAAGATATTAGCAGTAGCCCAGAATCATATGGGGAAGGGGTTCCAGTGAGTTTTTCTGGCCTAGTTTTCCACGATCAAGATTATATAGTGATGCAACCTAATTCTCTCTCTCAAACTCTACATGGAGAGTAGTGGAGTATTACATGGAGAGTAATGTAGTAGTACATGGAGCCTGGAGTATTTCTGCTGTCATTGACAATTGTTAGTTTGCTCATGTACAAATATTTACTGTCCACTAGTCTATATATTGATGAAAACCATACTTCATTATAAAGTGAATATTAAAATATACTGGTTTCTTGACATCACCAGTGTGAAACCTTTTACTGATTTTCTTTCCAAGATACCTATTTTACTGGGATTTTTTCACTATGGCACTATTTTCCCTGTCATTCTAGGTACTGGTAGAAATACCAGCTTTCAAACTGCTCAAACAAGGACTACATTTTAGTGCTGTAAACCAGGGAATTGTAGTTCTCCATGAGCTGGCGGGGGGGGGCGACGGAGAGCAGGACACCTCCTGCAGCACCCTGCTGGCCAAAACGGGGCGCAGGGGGGCTCACACAGCCCCCTTGCACTGTTTGGGCTGGCAGAGTGCTGAGGGAGGCTGTTCAGGCTGAAAACAGGATGCCATGGGGTTGCATCCCTCCCCCCCATTTTGGCTCCCAGAGGCACCATGGGCTGCTTCTTTGCTATTTCCAGGCGGGCCCTGCAGGGCAGATTTAAGCATCCCACGGACCTTGTGTTTGACACCCCTGCTGTACACTAGGGTTTCCACTAAGTTGGGCAGAGTCCTATCAGCAACATTAAATTGTATGTTCCTACATTCTATTTATTGGAATTTCTCTTCTCCCACCCAACAGACGGTATCTCCAAAATCGGTATCTCCAAAATTCTGGAGTAGAAAAAATATGTTAGGACTCATTCTGCTGACACAAGAGCAGCAGTGGCGCAGTCGTTAGAATGCAGTACTGCAGGCTACTTCTGCTGATCACTGGCTGCCAGAAGTATGGCAGTTCAGGTCTCACCAGCTCAAGATTGACTCAGCCTTCCATCCTTCTGAGGTGGGTAAAATGAGGACTCAGATTGTTGAGGGCAATAGGCTGACTCTGTAAACCGCTTAGGAGGGGGCTGTAAGGAACTAAATGGTCTATAAGTCTAAGTACTATTGCAGTACTAATCACTCTGCCAGATCTAAACAACAATACTAATATATTTTGCATAAACCGTATTATAATTATTTATTTTTTGCAATTGTTTTATGTGCATATTCCTATGTGCTGTTACTAGACATGTTAAATGAATCTTCAAAATACTATTGAAAATTTGTGGACCAATGGTTTAATTACAATTGAAATTTGTTATAGAATACACACACACACACACATATATATTTATATGTTTTTTTTTAAAAAAAATATTTGTTTTCTTAAGTTTTCGCGGGTACTTACATGTATGGCATTCAGCTTTGTTTGGGTATTTTCCCACGTCGTTGTACTTGTGCTTTTAAAGTTGTAGCAACGTTTCGGCAGAATCTCATCTGCCATCTCATCTGCTACAGAAGCCTGATGATGGCAGATGAGATTCTGCCGAAACGTTGCTACAACTTTAAAAGCACTAATACAATGACGTGGGAAAATACCCGAACAAAGCTGAATGCCATACATGGAAGTACCCGCGAAAACTTATATATATATATATATATATGCATGCTTTCTCTACATATACATATATTATTTATATATTTATCTACATATATTTGTCCACTAAATTATTGTAATAAATATTTCACTGCAATAAATATTTCAATTAAATTGCTATAAATCACAAGACACAGGTTTGTACTTCAAGATGTTTTAATTAAAAAAAAAACTATGTCCAATAGTTATTTAGACATTTTTTGGGGAAAAACCCCCTTTCCCATGATTAGCAATCACTTAAATTTCCACAAACTTGATTATAAATGCTTGACTCTTTACAAAAAAAGTAAAATACTTGTATTTATGGGGAATAACCCTCAATAAATAACAAATGATTTTCACTTGCAGTCAAGAATAACAAAGACATTTTTAAACTTATTCCTAAGATGGTTTTACTCTTGTACAGGTTTTCTTTGTTGCTGATGAAACAATATTGCTTTTCAAATATTTATTTTCAGCTTAATGGTTCTGTTTCAGGTTTTTGTCGTTTTTGTGTCATTTTGAATTTATAATTTAGAACATCTCCACGCCCACTTGCTTTCATTTGCTCTTCCCATGATCTCATTTCATTTTCGTAGCGAATCTTATCATCTTCAGCAAGCTGGCTGTAGGTCTGTGAAGTAGTATATGAACTAGTCACTTATATTAAGTTACAATCTTTAACTGCATTTTGATTAATCCCAAATTGAAAGCAACTCATATGAATTGTGCAAAGGTATAAACCACAATTTAGAAACCTTTATGGCTTTGGTCTACATAACTCTCTAAATTAAAATCAAACAAATCTCATGGTTTAATTTCATGTATGAAACAGTTACAAAGAAATGGGGTTCCAAAAATGGTGAATGTCTGCAAATTGTCACACAACCAATGAAGCATTTCTCTGCAAAACCTCAAGCATCTCTAATGTTTCCCAGGATTTAACATTATATAGGAGCTGTTTATGCAAATTCCCATGGGGGTGGAAGGGAATCAGCTTGGTTAGCTATGATCTTTTTTCTGTTTGAAACACAAGCCTTTGTATCTGGCAAAATTTAAGTATGGTAAAAATCAGTATCTTAAGGTGGAACAAAAAACAGCCCTTAAGCTAAATTTGCTCATATTATTAACTTAAAATTTATATAACTGAGATGTTGTCAAAACTACAAATAGTTTCAGCTTTTCAATATTATTGAATTTTGCAATGTCTACCATTAAAGTACTGCTTGCATTTTAAAAAGTATTGAATGTATGCACAAAGCAGGCACTGGTGAAGAATTTGTTGATGAATTTAATGGTCACATAAGAGCTCCTTTTAAATAGCTATGTGTATTATTTAATAATCAATAAAATAAAATAATTGTATTTTTTTAAGTAATGGGAAAATCGGATTCCCTGGAGTCTCAGGTCTCAGCCTGAAATTATTTATCCCCCAGTTATTTGGAGGAAAGCTACGGTACAAATAGTATTCAACTAACAAGGGCAAGTGGAACTGGGATTTCCATTGCTAAGTGCAGTGGTTGTAAACTGAACCCAATGATTGTTAGGTAAGACAACTTCTTGCCGGCTTCCCACAGCCAAAGTCATGGGGAAGTTGGCAGGAAGCTGCAAGTTCCATGTCAGCAGGCAGGTTATTGGTTGCGGTTGGGTGAGGGAGGGAGGGAGCAAGAGAGTCCGCAGGAGTGAGCCTGAGAGGCGAGTGCAGTAAAAGCATGGAGGGGCTGAGGTGTGCACGGTAGGGAAATTTATCTCAGCAACTTGTGACCTTCTATGCTATTTTGCCCACTGATTTTCTCGGGAAGGTTGCAAATGGTAATCATGTGATCACTGCAACCAGTCGTAAGTCATAATCAAAATCATGCCCGCGGGGGTGCTAGAGGGCTGGAACTATGACGATCAGTCAAAACTACCACTTGTTCAGAGGCGTTGTTTGTAACTTAAAATGACTGCAGACAAAATGACTGTAGGCTGAGAACGATCTATAAGAAACCAGAGTTCGCTATGAATTGTTGAAGGACAGCCATGTTACCCTTAGGACAGCCAAAAACCAGAAGTCTGGTATACCTTTTTCAAATAACAAATTGTATGGAATGGCATAAATTTTCCTGAGATGTAGCTTATTTCATCTCATGCGAGGAGCTGCTTTTTGAATGAGCAGGTTTAAATCTTTTACTAATACAGTCTTCTGATCTTTTTTCAACTGATAAACAAATAATTCAGACACAATAGATCAATAACCCTAGGTTCATATATAGACCGGTTTCCAATAATTAGAGCTATGACATAGCCCACGGATATCAAACTCGACTGCATCACAGGCTGGATCCTGACTTTTTTGCCCTTGCGGAGCTGGGGTGGGCATGACCTACGTGTGACATATACGGGCCCCCATTTTGACAGACCTGATATAGACAACAACTCCTTTCACAGTAGTACATTCAATTATCAACATTTAAAAACCTTTCGCTGCAAACGTAAATATGATTTGTAATCTAGGTATCAGCTTAAATTTGGCATCAACACCAGTTTTATGGCAGTACCTGCTTTTGAAAACCGGATAGGGTTTTCCATTCTTCACATAAAGCTTTAAACTTTTCCTAAGTGAAAGGGAAAAAAAAAAGAATTCACTAAAATTATGTGGAAATCCCTTAGTCACGTTATTTGTTCTGTACTTATGTTAGACAATATGTATTAGTCTAAAATAAGACTACCAAATGATCCAATGTAAATAAATTATAATTAATTTTATACTGCTCTTCAGTCAATTTATGGTACTTGTGAGAATCTATAAGTACAGCTATAAGTGATTCACAATAAAATTACAAACTCAGCAAACTTAATTTTTGTTGAGTTATGGATGAAGCAGGAATGAAAAATGGAATGGCAAAAGCAAAGTTGATAAATTATAAATAGCTTTCCTAAATTCTTACTTGCTAGCTAATTTAATAACTAAAGGACCCTAACATTACTTTTGGAAATATGTGGTTTCTTCTCTGCAGATCTCCAAAGTCAAATAATAACTTATGTGTTGAAACTGGAAATAATCTTTAAAAATTTAAAGTAGCTCTGAAAAAAAAAAAGGAAATTAAAACTCAGTCATTAAAATTAGGTGATACAGGTAGACCTCAACTTACAACAGTTCATTTAGTGACTGTTCAAAGTTACAATGGCACTTAAAAAAGGCACATGACTATTTTTCACACAACCGTTGTAGCATCCCCATAGTCGCATGATCAAAATTTATATGGTTGCAGTGGCCTAGGGTCATGTGATCCGCTTTTGCTACCTACTGACAAGCAAAGTCAATGGGGAAGTCAGATTCACTCAACAACCATGTTACTAACTTAACAAATGCAATGATTCATTTAACAACCATGGCAAGAAAAGTCATAAAATGGGGCAAACTCACTTAACAAATGTTTCACTTAGCAATATAAATTTATGGGCTCAATTGTGTTCATAACTTGAGGACTACCTGTATATTATTTTTTTGTTACCATTAGTTTTATTCACTTGGGGGGAGGGTACAGTATACCAATTCATTTCAGGGATTTGGAATAATACAAAGTTTAACACTCTTTTCTTTATGTTACTTGCCATCTCATTTTGTTTACCTGATTTGAGGTGCCTTTAATTTCTTGGAAATGTTCAGAAACAAATATATTGAAGGAACTCCGATTTTTTTTTGGTTTTCCAAATGCTGTTAATTCCTAGGTAACAAATGGACAGGATTTTTGTAAAACAATGTGTTTACTGATAAGGAACACCATTCAAGGAAAGTCAGTAAGAGACTGAACATTAAGGCAATTTGGAAGCATCCTATATCTCAGAGCCTGCTCGGAATTCCAGTCCCTACTAGAGAGTCCAATTTTACTAGTACAGCATTCCATTATGAGGCACTTTCATCACATTATTTAAATGATATTTTATTGTCAAGATTCAAAAGATTGTAAAGGAGAACAGAAAGGAATAATCTGAATGTAAGCATACTGGCTTTATAGTTAATAGACAAAAAACAATTATTTTTATTATTGGCATTGACAAGTTACTATCAGTCAATTGTAAAAGGCAGCTTTACTTGGAACAGCTTAAATAGCCTCAGCTATCGACATCTGCCTATTTCAGGTCCTTGAGAAGGACTGACTAGGTGAATAAAAATGCTAAATTCAGTCAGGCTGACTGTGCAACAAACCATAATAATAATAAACTTGGAAATTAGGAAGGTCCATCAATTTGATCCTGAGTTTTCAGATATTAAATAGGGCTTGTCTTTTGGTGCCATTATTTTATTGTTATTTTTGTTTGGTTTTTAATCCTATATTCACTGCCCAGACTCACAATTGCAAACAAGCAACCATATAATTTGAGTTAGAAATTAACTCTGATATTAGTATGTGAAATATATCCTTCGATGGCATATAACTTGATCAAAAGATGTGACCCATGTCATTTATTGTTAGTGTGAATTAACACAATTTAGAGGTTTCTTTATCAAAATAATGGTAAGTATACACAGTGGGTCACAGTTAGAGATATTTCAAAAGGAAAAAAACCTCACACACAAACAAAACCAGGATAAAATGTATTTAGTACTGAGGATTTGCTGGTTACAACAACGTCCTCAAATATTTGGATGATGAGAATAGTAAGCACTAACCTTCTTTATTTTTGCTTGTTTTCTTATTTGTCTCCTTATCCTTTTTTCCTCTTTCAAAGCTGCCTCCTCTACAGGATTTAACTCAGATTTATATTTGGCCATTTGTTCTTTATATTTATCCCGTTCCGATTTCGCAATTGCTTCATAATGCTAAAAATAAAGAAAACTAAATTTTGCAATAAACAGGTACACACATCTATCACGCAACACTGAAAGGTCAAATATTAAAGAAATGACATTATCTTTCTATGAATACAAGAAGCATTTCTTGTCAGTTCTAAGAGTTCAAGATTCCTAATTTGCATTGCACTCATGTTGGAAGCGATGCTTCTGGGTTGAAAGGATTAGCAGATGACATTACCATTGCCCTGGGATCCCCAGTTGGGGGCTCCTTTCACAGAAGCTAAAGCGAAGGATGGGAGATCACCCCGCTCAGTGGTGGGATTCAAAAATTTTCCTACCAGTTCTGTGAGCGTGGCTTGGTGGGTGTGGCAGAGGAAGGATACAGTAAAATCTCCAGTCAGAGGTGGCATTTGCTGGTTCTCCGAACTACTCAAAATTTCCACTACTGGTTCTCCAGAACTGGTCAGAATCTGCTGAATACCACCTCTGGCTGCTCCAACGCAGCACTCAGGTCTTGATCATGGGCTTGCTAACCTCCAACCCAGCATCCTAACCACATTAGCCACTGTACTCCATGATTCCTAATGAAAATAATATTCTATTTGCAAGCAAATAAATAATACGTATAGAGGACAAAATCATACATACTTGTTTTTCATGTTGTGGTAATTCCCTCCAGATACGCCCAATCTCTTTTGTTAACTGCTGACTGTTTAGTTCTAGATAATAGCAATAATATGACTATAATAGTAATAATAATCTATAAAGATTTACAATTTACATGACACCTGTATATCAGAGCAGTAGCAGACTAAGTTAAACTTTAATATCTATACCATTCACAATTACCCCAATTATCTGAGAAATCTAAACAAGAGATTTAGTGAGCAAACTATATTTCTTTAGCTATGAAATCACTCCCAATTCTTTTACATAACAAGAAAAAAAGGGATAATAGCTTTTTAGGGAGATTGTCCTTTTGGGAAAAATAATCGTAACAGTAAATTCCAATGGTGCAATTACTAGAAAAAAAAGGCAGAAGGATGTGTGGCACATCGGTTTTGTCTGACTGCCATGTCTCTCTGGCCGGCTGCTGCTGGACCTGCCGCCGCTGGCCTCATGGGGGCTCTTCACCCTCCTGGGCATGCTGCTCTCAGCCGCTCTGCTAAGCTACTCCTATTTGGCGTGGGGCAACTAAGCCCAGATCTACGGCCTCCGGAGTGCCTTGCCTGCCATCACCTTTGGGCTGTGCCACTCCCATCCTGCACAACCTCCATGGCAGCCCTGCTGCGGGATGGAGATCACCCCTTCCTCCTTCGTGCTCTCAAACCCCACCTTCCCTGGCCGCTGAGCCAGCCTGGCCGTGGCAAGGGTTGATCAGCAGAGGACTCCAGCCTTGCAATCCTGCACAGAGAAGGTGGAGGTTTGTTCCAGGGCTGTAGCAGAGTGTTGCACCAGGAGGCCTTCACAGGTAACTCTTGGTCCAGCAAAAGAGCTGCAGGCTGGGGGCTTGGTAGCCAGGGAAGGTGGGATTTGGGGGCACAAAGGAGAAAGGGGTAAATTCCCACTTCCTCCCATTGCAGGGCCGCCGTGGAGCTCATGCAGGGCAGGGGACAGATCTTGGCCGAGTTGCCCTATGCCAGGCAGGAGCAGCCCAGCAGGGTGGCCAAGAGCAGTGAGGCCAGGAGAGCGAAGAGCCCCTGCGAGGCCAGCAGCAGCAGGTACTAAGGCCCAGCAGAGGCATGAGGGGGAGAGAGCTGATCATGACGTGCTGCACAGCCTTCTGCTTCGTCATAGCAGCAACAGCCTGAGCAAGACCCAAGCATGTCCCAGGAACAGCAGGGCCAGCAGGCAGGGCGGGTGGAGGCCGGAGCACGCAGAGAGCTTGGTTTGTTGCGGCCGCAGGCAAGTAGATTGTGGGACAGAACCCGCAGTAGCAGCAGCTCCACTCCCAGTGGCTCCTGTGCTCACCACCTCCTGTAGGTGAAAAAAATAAGCATCCCCAAAATAAGCTCTAATGCTTACTTTCAAGCCCAAAAGAAGACAAGCTCAAAAATTTGGGCTCGCAAATAAGCACGAGGGCTTATTTTGGGGGATGTCTTATTTTTGAGAAAACACGGCATATACATAAATAACACAGATTTTTGTGGACTTATTTCTTTCAGTTTAGTAACTTAAAATATTTTTATAACTTTAAAATATTTATAACATGCCCTGGAAAACTGATCGGATTACAACTAAATTCAATAAAAGTACATTAAACAGATATCAAGGAAACAAATTTCTTAACTTTAGACAAACTTACCTGGATATTTTTTCTTGTAAAAGTCACGCTGTTTATTTAGAAAAATAAGGTATGATGGCAGAGGACGCTTTGGACTACTGACAGAACTAAAATATTTTGAAAAACATTTCTCCAGTGAAGGAGTGACAGTGCATCTATGGTAGACAGAAACAAAAACATCAACTATTAGTACATTTAAACTGTAACAATTATATAAATAATGGGAAGCTAGGCATTGTTTAAAAAAAGACACATAAACTGAAGAGTTTATGAGAAAGCAGGCACCAATAAAGGGAAATATTTGTAGTTTCAAGATTGAAATGAAGGGTCCTTGGTGCTCTCTAAACTTGTTTTTTTTTTTGAACACATTTTATTACCCCAGTAATATCATCAGTGCAAAAATATGAAAGTCAGTTACAAAGATATCCTAATTACAAAATTAGAAATAATGTCCTAATTTAAACATTTTATCTAAGCCTAAAACAAAATCACCAAGGTTTTAAAGTTGCACCTTGATTTCCTCTAAGATATGGAATCTCAAAGTGAAAGCAGGAGGAAAATGAACAGTAAGAAAGAAATATTACATAGAACATATTTGTCTGAATTCTACATAAAATTAATCACAATGTTAAGTTTTGAAAGATCCCAGACTGGACTACACTAGCCTTTCTCAATCTGGAAGAGCCCTTTAAACAATGTTCACCTCTGGGGGGGAACCCTTGCATAAAAATGACAAAACCCTGCCACAAAAGCTTCACAATTCAGTTCAAACCTAAAAACCCCACATTTTACAACACTTAATAATTGCAAAGCAATAAATCCGCTGCAGCTGGAAATTCCTACCACCACGAGTGCTAACATTGGGAAGGCGCAAATTTCAAAAGAGAAAATGTTTCTCTTTTTCAACCTCTGGGCAGAACCTTATAAACCCACAAAGTAAACAAGGTGCAGGGACTCATAATACCAGATGGCTTATTTCTGGCTTAGCAGTTATGTGCCCATTATAGCAGAAAAACTTTTTGTGGGTTTTTGATGGCTTATTGATTGCAATGGCACAAAACACTTTAGTGCGCTTTTGGTTTTGTGCTGATTTCGCTTGCTTGATTTAATTTTTGCACTCTAACCCAAACATGAACCCCATTCATAGTTTATAAACGCAAGTCTTTTTTTAAAAATAAACAATAAGGTGGATACTAATAGAGATACAGCCTTCTCAAATCCCTTAAGTATATTAAAAACCAGCACACACTGTTCTAATAAAAGCTTCTTTACGTAAATGCCTATTTATAATTCAAAAGGACAGGAAGGGAACCCAATGGGGAAGGCATTCCCAATAAAATAACCCGGGATGAAAGGGCAAGGGCCGTAACTGAGGCTCGCGGGGCTGAGAAAAAAAGCCTCGTAATTTAGCACATTTTTATCTTAAAATAGTAATAGTAATCTGGGTCCTTTTTTTTCTGGAGGCCCAGATGAGGAAAATGCAGGCAGATGAAATTTGGAATTACAGGTAGGATTCTTATAGCTAGAAAGCATAAAATGGCTATTCTTAAGAGGCTCGTGTTTTTATAACCATTTTTAGTACCGAATTACTATAATTCCAGGCCCCGGTTTCTGAAACAGACGCCCTGTGCTTCGGTTCCTCGTGTCTTAAGACACACGAGGAGACAACCCCCCACCCCACCCCCAAGAATAGGAAAACAAGGAAGAAAGGTGAAAATGAGGCTGTGGGTACGAGCTCTTGCTGGGCCTCCAATCGGCCCGGGGGACGTTAGAACCCCAATCGGTCAGGTCGCTGGAGGGTCGCTCTGAAAGCGGCCGTCGAGCGAACCAGCCCGGTCCCCGCCAAACGAAGGTCAGCGGGACAGAGGCGCCGAAACATTGGGAAGGAAGCGGGCATGAACGCCGGGATTTGCTTTACCTGAGGAGGCCACGTGAGCCAGACACGGATACCGAGGCTAACAGACGAGCGACCAGCGCTACCGCCATCGCGCTCTTCCCCTCAGGCGACCCTCAGCCCTCCCTCCCCCCCCAAATCCCGCGCCCAACCGGTACGGTCCAAAGGCGACCCGGATGTTCCTTCGCCGCCGACATAAAGGGAGGCGGGACTCCGCTCGGCGCATGCGCCCTGGCAGCCCGAGAGGTGGGGGTGGGTGGAAGGAGACACACTCTTTGGGGTTATGTCAACTTCCGCTTTCTATGCGTGGTCCGTAGTCAATGTATAGATAGAATATAGAAAGAAAAGAGGAGATGGTGGGTTTGGGGGAAGGGGCACCGACAAAGAAGTACCCTTTGTTGCCGTTATCCCGGATAATGTTGGGAGCCAGCCGTGACCCCGCCCCCGAAAGCCCTTTGGTGATGCACGTGCACTTGGATCCTTTTGGCGGGAAATCAAGTTTCTACGGCAAAACCAATCAGGGGAAAGGGAGACTTTATTCCCGCCCACGCCGGGAAAAGAAGGAATAGGTGAGGTAAAAATGGAGGCGGGCTCAATGGGCCATGTGCCTGTTAAGTCCTCCCAGAGACGGAACTGGGGTGGAAACGAAAGGATGGCGCATGCGTGCTACCATCTGAAAGCGGCGACAGTAGGGAAATGAAAACTGGGGTTTGTGTGAAGGCTATGGGTGCCAAGAAGCCGCCCAGAGCCTTTAGAGCAGGGGTCCCCAAACTTGGCCAGTTTAAGACTTGTGGACTTCAGTTCCCAGAATTCTCCAACCAGCTGGAGAATTCTGGGAGTTGAAGTTCACAAGTCTTAAAGTGGCCAAGTTTGGAGACCTCTGCTTTAGACTAGAGCAGGGGTAGGTAGGGAAACTTGGCTCTTTTATCACTTATGGACTTCAACTCCCAGAATTCCTGAGTGAACCATAAAAGGTTCCCCCATCCCTGGCCGCCTGGTTTTTCAGTTGTGGGGAAAATCATTTTTTGACTTGAATGGGACTGATTAATATACAAATATATAATATGTCCTACATTTGTAGATTAGTCAAAAATTGATTTCCCCCACAACTGAAAAACCAGGCGGCCAGGGATGGGGAACCTTTTATGGCTCACTCAGGAATTCTGGGAGTTGAAGTCCATAAGTGATAAAAGAGCCACGTTTCCCTACCCCTGGCTAGAGGACCAAGGGTCCTCTTTAACAAATGAAGCTGCATAGTAGACTCTGGTGTGCTTCAAGAGCTTGTGCTCTTTCATTTCTGGAGAATTTTTTTCACTTGGGCTTCCTGTTCCAGTATTTTAAAAAATCTAATGTCTTTGAAAGCAGCATAAATCGACTAAATTTGCTCAAAAATCAGGAACACTAAAGAGAGCTTTTGCTTGTTTTGCTAATGGTGAATTAACAATGGTATATTAAGTTTGCCCCTGTACCTTTTATGTTTCTAGTTCTGTAATACAAGGGCATAAATTTCTGTGAATCATGTTCAAGAAGTGGATGCAGAATTCTTTCAATATTTCTGCAAATTACAGGAGCCTTTATACCCCCTTTTGGAAGAATACTTTGGGAAAATAGTTTGCTCAAAGCAGCCTTACTGAATATGTATAATACAATAATCAATCTTATAGTTTTGTTGATAGCACCAAACTGACATTTGGACAGTACTACCACTGCTCCTTTTTTTCATTCATAAAAGGTGAAACGGCAGGGTTAAAAATACAACTACAAATTCCAAGTTCAAATCAAAATTTTATTTTCATTCAAGCCTCAGCTGATATCTTCAGGCAGAAAAATACCACATCAGAAGTAGCTAGAAAGCACACCTTATTTAACATTAACTAGAATGACTAAAGATTACATTTTAAGAATTTCACTGATACAGAGATCCTTTGCTTTAGTCATACCAATTATGTCAAGTGAGGATTATACAGAAAATGGGATGGCTCAGTTAGTGCCCTCGCTAAGGCACTGTACAGTATAAACTGGCATTTGGTGGAGGGACTGAAATTCAGACATATTTATGCCACCATAATGGATGCACCAGGACTGAGCAAATATTGAGATGGGGTGAGTGGATGATAAAACCAACCATCGTGAGTCACTTAAAAACAAAATGACCAATTTCCAGAAAATGCAAAAACAAATAAATTACAGAGAATTCTTAACACCTTTCAGTTAACTGAATCTCTAGTCCAGATGCCTGCTTAAAGATGTTACTGTTATTTATTAAGATTAGTCTGGAAGTTCAGTTTATGAAACCAGTCTCTGAACTTCAGTTTTAAATGTCAACTGAAGACATTTGTGGTACTTAAACGATACTTCATAGAACCCAATGAACAATAAGCAGCAACCTCATTTACACCTTTTGCTCAGCCTGAAGATTTTGCATTATGGCTAGTAAATTCCTCCGATTAAGTATACTTCAAAGCATAACAACATCAAAATAATTTCAAACCATCTTCCATATAATTTCAGTAAAGCAGATTAAACACTCTTTCACTTAACAGCCATGCAAATCAAACTACCAAATTTCACAGAGCCTATTATAAGAAGGAATATGGGATATTCTGGGACGAACTTATTTTAAACATTTAATACAGATAAAATGTGGAAAGTCAGAATCTTTTACCACTGTTTTTAAATGCTGATGACAGAATGTTAATAGCTTCACAAGCAATGGCATCCCCCTTTTTTTTCAAGTATAGCGAAGGATTCATTTACTGCATGGAAACATGTATTGGCTATTTGCAGAGATGGCCTGTTTCACAATAAGCAATGACACTAATGCAATGAAGTTTCAGTGCTATCTTATAAAGCTTCCATCTTTAGATTGTACTGAGGTAAAACCAAACAAACAAAAACCTCTGAAGCCTTGCTGATTTTTATGCATAAATTGCTCAGTAAAGACTTTTTCATAGGCAGTTAGCGTGATGAAAAAAAATGTAGAGATTAAAATGCTTAAAAGGTTATGAGTAAAGCCAAGTAAACAGAAAAATAGCCTCTGGGGTGTTTGCCACATTTTGATGCATTCCAGTTATGGGTTTTTGTTTGAATACTTTTGGGGTCGCGAAGCACTAAGATAATAAAGGGTTAACTTTTATCTATGGCAGCAAAATCTTCTAGCTAAATTGATTTTTAGAATTATTTCAGCTACAAATTAAGATGCATTTCATACTGGTTTAGTACCACAAAATCTACATTAAAAAAATAATGCACTTATCTGTAAGGAACCAAAGGCTGTTTTTCCCCAAACATGCAGTATACACATACTGGCTTTAGCATATCAGATCAAAATATTGTTAATACAACTGGGGGAAAAAGCATTTGAGATTTTCTAAAATCAACTGTTTTTATCATAAGCACATTTTCCAAACTACTTTGCAAGCTTGAAGGTACATCGTTTATACTGGATAAAAGATCGATCCGCTTAGATCAATAGAATACAATGAATAAGTAATTTGTTTAAAAGCTACAATAATGCTCTCAGGAGCATTTTCAAGCACATAGGTCAGTTATTCCCAATGGTACGTTATATATTGAACAATATTTTGATCTTTTCAGAGCATGCACAGGTAAAGGATGTGCTAGATTTAAAGAACAGCCAAGACAAGTAGTAAAAAACATGTTTTATTTATACGGAAAAGCTTCAAGTCAATTTTGTTAACATGTCAGAGATTATATTGCCCATATGGGATAAAAAGTCAGATGTGAATAGAACAAAATTAGTTACATTTCTTTCTACAGAGCAGTGCAATTAGTTCACATTGCAATAAAAGTATGCAACAAAATCAAAACCATGTGTTTCCCCATAATCAGCATACTGAAGATTAGAGTGCAAAGTTTGTTTTTAGAAGTCTATCAGTTTATAGAATATTCCTTTGGGAAGGAATAGTTCACTCATTTAGTAGCAGTTGTATTTTTCAATACTGTGCAGAAAGTCTAAAATGAGTTGAAATATATGGTAAATAAAATATAGTCTATACAGTAAAAAAATACAAATTATACAATGAGCTAACAAAGAATGACATTCAAACAGACTTACAAGACTGACATCTCAAAGACACAGAATATTTATTATGTACCACCTAGTTTTCAGCAAAAATAGTTTGGTTGCTCTACAACTGCACTATGAATCTTGTAGGCCGGAGATGCAGATGTCCAAGTATCTTTAAAAAACATAATAAATGTCTTTTGCAAAGCATACAGAAAGGATAAATACTCTCGTCACAGTCTTCAGGTTAATTTTTGTAGTTAATTTCCTTGTTCCAGAAACACACTTATATGGGTAAAAATCAAAAAGGGCTTCATGGTACACTGAAAACAGTAAACTGTGCTCCATTTACTTCTAATTTTGAAAAACCCTAAAATTTACAGTACTCTGGTATATAAGAAAATGTCTTCAAAGTTTACATTGCATATTTCTGTGTCCATTCTCTTGCATGTCTGTTATATCTGTCCAAGAAAAAAACAGTGAAAATATACAAGCTTATGATTCACAGCTGTATCACATTTCAAATACAATCAATGACAAGATACAAGCGCTTACAAAAGCCTTCTTCAGTCATATTGCAACATCCAGAATTCCTATGAAAACAATCATGCTGAGAGATTCTGGGAGCTGCAATTCTAACACACAATGAAGGCATGCAACTGGGAAAGCTGGCTTAAAATAGTCATGGTTTTCTAATCTACTGGAAAAAAATAGATATCTGTTTGGTACTGCAGAAATTTAAAGAAATTTAAAGATTGGTTTGTACCAACTTAGCTGGTCATAGTGGGATAAAAAAAAATCAAGCATTTTGGAGGAACCATTTTAACTGGACTGATTTGTAACAGCTAGAATACAGAATGTGTTGATGATTTCCATGGACAAATAAGGATTTGGATGAAAAAAAATCCCAGACTTATAATGATGATCTCAAGGGGGTGGAAACCCAGATATAAATTGCTGGCTCAAATATAAAACATGGATTCATCATTTTTTAATGACCCCATAATCCCTTGCGAGGTGGAGTCTGGGCAACTGAATGGAACTAGCAAGTGTTTTTAATGGCCAGATGCCCTTCCTGTCAACCAATGTGGGGTTGAGAAATATCTGCCACTAGCTAGGATTGAATTCACAGCCTTCTGATTGTGAGGCAAGAACTCCACCTCTAAGCCACTACACCACTCATATAAAACATGGATTAAATAACAATATAGCAATGGCACTTAGATTTATATATCACTTTATAGTGCTTTACAGCCCTCTCAAAGTGGTTTACAGAGTCAGCATACTGCCCCTAACAATTGGGGTCCTCATTTTACCCACCTTGGAAGGATGGAAGGCTGAATCAACCTTGAGCCTGGTGGGATTTGAATTGCCAAATTCTAGGCAGCTGGCTGCAGAAGTAGCTTGCAGTACTGCACTCTAACCACTGCACCACACAGGCTCCTTATATTTGCAACTTTTTCTGATAAAAGCAACTTTTATCTGATAAAAGCAACTTTTTCTGATAAAGGTGGAGTTTTACAGGCACACATCAGCAAGTATGTGGTACCACACTGATATGTGGTCAACACTTCAAGAAATACATGAGGTCCACTCCCGTAATAACTAAAGGATGACAATGCTATGAAGTACTGTCATGTCTTTTCTCCTCTTCTTATCAGGACAGTTAAGGAGATATTTAAAAATGAATCAGCTAGTTTACTATGTGAAACATTTTCCAAGCTTTGTAAATTGAAGTGTTCATACAATTTGTTTACTTACCTTTCTTAGATTAAGAGCACATATACAATTGTCTCACCACTCCAAAGCATAACAGATAACAGTTTTAAGACAAAGTATTTAGTTTAAATTTAAATCAGTTTAAACCTTCGTTCAAAGGTTTTTCTTGTTAAAGATAAAGGCTTTTTCAAGTTGAAGTCAATTCATGCTGTTTAAATGATCAGGGCTAGGGGTTATGCAAAATGTTCCATGTACAGGGTAAGTCCATACCCAAATTGAAATGTGCAAAAGGTATTATTGCTGATGCCTGCTAGATAATAAGACAGCCAGTACATCAATAAGTGCTTCATAGATTAAAGAAAAACATTTAAGTGGATTGTGCTTAGGAGAGTGTGAATCTTGGAACATCCTATTGTCCTCATGAGAAACCTTTATACAGGTTTGAAAGCCATAGTTCAGACCAATATGAGAAACATATGAGATATGGCTGTATCCTTTCCCCTTCAACTTACATGCTGAACATATATTAAGGGAAACTGAAAACCACGAGTGCGGTTTTAAAACAAGAAGTCAAACTTCTTGATTGGGGGAAATGTCTAGTAAAATAACTGAATAATTTTATCAAGATCTTTGTGGTGCGAGGAAAAAAACAGAAAAGAACAAACTAGTGGCTTACAATTTTTGAAGTAATATTTATACATACTTTTCCTTGTCTGACTTGTAGATTTGTGCAATATCTGGTACTAAAGGGTCATCTGGATTAGGGTCACAAAGTAGAGAGCATATGGACAAAAGCACTAGAGGGAAAGTAAAAATAATCAATTAGAATTTTCATGATGTAAGATACTAATTAGGCTGCAAAAATAGCTACTCACTTTTCATCTGTTTCATAATTTAATAGTTCCTGTTTTCCAATATTTGAGGAAACTAGCTGCTCCTCAGATTTACTAGCCCCTGCACATTAATATTTGGATATTCTAACATAATCGCAACTCTGGCCAATTCCAGAGGTGCTTCCTACTCTGAAAGAAATTTGGCTTCCTTAGCGGGATGCGTGGAGGCTAAAAATGGAATGCATGGAGGCTGAACATGGGATGCATGGAGGCCAAAATGGGGCACGTGGATGCCAAAAATGGGGCATGCAGAGGCCGAAAATGGGGCACGTGGAGGCCCAAAACCGGCTGTTTGCTGCAAGGAAGCAAATTGCTGGGAGGCAGATGCCGAAGAGTGGGGGCCAGTGGGTTGGTGGACGGGGCTTCGGCAACATTTGCTCTTTAAGATGCACAGAAATTTCCACCAACTTTTTTTGGGGGAGTGGGGAAGTGCATGTAATAGTGTGAAAAATACGGTACATTTTTTCAATAAAAAAAAAAAAAGCCAAGAGTTTACCACGAAACTAATTTTGGCAATCCTTTCATTTTTAAGAAACAAAATACTAATAGAGGAGTTAGTGTCTTAAAAATACAACTAATTTAAAATGGGCTGTTTCTGTATCTCCTCTTGGCTAGCGTGCCTCCCTTTCCCAAATATTTTAAAAACTGGTTAGGCATAGTAGTTTAAGAAGTATAAATGACATTATACTTCTAGTGAGGCAAGTTCCCCTCCTCTGAGCTGATTGTTTTAAAAGCACGTATCTGGCTATTAGGAAGTATTTTAAATATTTAAGTTACTTTAACACTTATAATACTTTAAGTATTTATTTAAGAATAAATGAGGTATCTAAAATTCAAAGTACTGAAGTTGGGAAAAAAGTTCTACACATTATATGAGTGGCAACTTGAAGTTGAATTTCCATAGGCAAAGGATATTTAAATTGAAGGCAACCTCGTCTAAATTCTTTCCATGCGCTAACTATATAACACAGGGCTTCTATCTGAAAGGCACACCTTGGAAAGTTATGGTGCAGATTTTAAATAACTGTGGAATTGCTCCATTCAATTAAGTTGTGTTTCTTTGTAGATAAAGAATATGGGTAACTTTTGGGTGGGTGACAATAACAGAGGAATAAAACAAAATTGTGTAAAATTCTATTATTCTATTATTTTTCATTCTTAATACCAGAGATCTAAGTGTATGAAACTGAGTGCTACATTATATAATAAAACCTTAAACTACTGCCACCAAAATAACTCCACTGTACCTTCTAGAAACTCAGTATTTTGGTTCCTAAGCATGGAGTTGACATCATCACTAGAGAATAGTTCAAAAAATGAGTAAAATTAAGATTAAGGAGTAAAGTGTTGCTTTTCAGATGGTAAGATATTGTCTAACATGTAGTTCTTAGTTATCCAAATATAACAGGGTTTTTCCCAGCTATGTAAATTGTCATAGCTTATGGCTTTGTCTCTCAGTTAGATCTTCCTAATGTTTATTCCAATTAATCCCTCAGAACCTAGTACAAATGACATGGAACGGTATTCCTCTATCTCCAGTTTCTCCTATTGCTTCTGGCATCAAAAATGATTTGGAAATTTCAGAAGCTATTTGTTAAAGTATGTATGTATGTATGTATGTATGTATGTATGTATGTATTTATTTATTTATTTATTTAATATATCTAATAATGAATTTTATTGCAAAAAAAAATCAGGAATCTAGTAGCACTTTTCCAACTAACAAATTTTATAAAAAGACACAAATGCTCGTGAGCTGTGTGCAGATTAAACAGTGTCAAGCTAAATTATGCTTTCAAACTGATTTTTTTAAAGTTACTATGTTAGGAATATAAGTCACCTAACAGCTATTTGGATTGGACAATATATAAACCAGGATAGACATTTTAAAACTGTCTGTTTAAGAGAATCATAAAAGTGTAATTGGATGTGGTTTTTCAAACAGCCATAAGATGGAGCCAGAAACCTGGGTTGTCTTTGGTCTTAGTCTCAGAAGAGAGTGTGTCTCAGTGAGTCTCTCTGTTTCCTTCTGTTAGAGAGTATTGCTGTTCCTTCTAATAGACTGCTATTCCTGAATTGATGTAAGTCTGATACTGAACTGTTTTTGACACTGGACTTTGTTACTGGAGTATCCCTGGACTGAAAACTATACATTCAATCTTTTTACAATGAATTTTGCTGTCTAGTGAAGTTTCACAACTACTATATAATGGTCTCCTGATTTCCAGATCTTTTCCCAGAAGAGTTCTCTCAGATTATGCAAGCATCCTTCTTCTTGAAGGCTCTAATCTGATCCCTACAATCACCAATTTTGATCATAGTTTAAAATCTCCACCCAGGACAACAGCAATGGTCTTATGCCCAATATACAGTAACAAATTCAGGCTTGGTTATTTAATTATCTCACTTAGGGGATCCTCATAGAATATAAACCTTATACAATATGCACATAAAACAGTATGTTGTTGGTATGCTTCACAAATAGGATTACCTTTAGATACAGTCAGTGCTGGTGACCATTGTGACCTCAGGATATCAAGACAAATACTTCCATTGCTATTTATGTTTGGATGGTATATTTTTGTAGTGAATGCAATCTGCAACGTAAGAGTGCAAAACAAAATTCAATTGTTTGTACCACATATACTAGATAACTTCCATTTTATTGTTTCATCAGACATTTTTCAATGAAAAAATCTCTGTATGAATGAGCAGTAAAGAGCCATTCCATGCCAAATCAACAAATAAGACTATTTGTTGAGTGGGTTTTTTAGAAAGTTTGTCAGTCATTATATATTCTAAGTAATATCTAATAGCTCAACTTCTCTTTAGAAGGACAGAGCTATCCTCATGCCCAAATCTGATCATGGTCATATTTTCGTAAAACACATACTCATTCATTTTTCCAGATCCTAAGATATCATGAGTGGTGAAATTTATTAATTTAAAACATTTATATAGCCACCCACTTTATTACTAACCCTGGTAGTTCCCGATGATTTCTTAAGGAGTTATTGGATCTGGCAAAATAAATGAATCTAAGTGTAATAAATTTATTCAAATACACATCTTTACAATGACTTAAAATTATTATGTTCCCAAAGAAATCAGTATGTGTATTAATTTGATTCTGAGATACTTTTTAACATTTTTGGATGTCCATATTCTTGTTGCATCCTTATTACATTGAAATCCATGGCTCGGCAATTTAGCACTAGAAATATAAATTTATGGCCCTAGTTACTCAATGGACTAAAGGTGTTAATTGTAATTTATGAATGTATTGCTTTTAGATGTAGACTATGTATAGCTGATTATAATGAAACATGGTATTTTATTCATACATTTATGTAAAATTGTGACATACATATATACATCCATAGTATAATTGATTCAATTAAAATCAATAGTCATCTGTTGTCTAAAACAAACAATTGAAGCAAAGTGCCCCTTTGAGACTTCATACAGCCCTAATATAAAATGTTTATGCAAAAATGTCAAAATTCAGTTTCTGTGATGTGATTATATGTGATTTTTTTTTCCTGGCAATTTGGTAGAGAATGAATCCGATACTTTTTCTTCACTCTGTTGTTAATACAACAACAATTATAACCAAATTATCTGGGTAAAATACACTACCACATAAAATGATTGGAGCTTTAAGCTGTTCCTTGGATCTTTATATAGCTTTCTATTAAAGGCATGTTATCAGAGTAATTTCCAAGTCCACGGAAACATTAAAATCACATTATGTTAGCAATAGTAGATGTAGGTTCAGACCATTGCTCTTGGTCATCCAAAACATTCAGTTCAATGCATCAATTCCTGCCTTCCTGTCTGATAGAATTTTTCTGGAAAAAGGGGAAAAAAAGGCTCGATATGATTTTAGAGAGAAAAAAAATACCAGAAGGGAGAAATACCACCACAACATAGACCCGAGAAGTAGAGTGGTAAGAGCTTGGGTGGATTCCACAAAAGCATCTGAAGCCTTGGACATCCCAGTCTTGGTAGCACCACTGTACATAAAATTCCTATTCTAGATCACATATATAGATCAAAAACCAAGATCTAAGTTAACCTTAGATAAGAGATTGACCCTTAGGTTTCCTCTAAAATGAACACTGGCAAACGAATGTGCGGGTGGAAAAGCTGATCTCAAGCTAGTAGGATCTGTTTCCTATTCTCTAGGACCTCAAATATCAACTTGAGTCTCTTGTAAAAGACATACATTTAAAATGGATTAAAACAACAACACAGGAAAGGCTGAAGTCACCATGTCAAATTTAAAATATTGCAAACTAATTTGTCTTTTGATTTCTTCTGTGTTTGTCTCAAAGTGCTCTGTCCTCTGATCTACGTATTCTATTCTTATTTTAATAAAATATCTATGCCCAGCAAATTTTCCCATCAGAACAGAAGGCCAAGCCCGGATATTAAAATGAACAAATGGCATTTTTTAAAATTGTTTACCTTTGGTGGTTTGAAGGGGTAGTCTGTTGGAAAATGGACTGTAAGAAAAAAGACTCCCCCTTGATAAGCACTGTCAGGCTGGAAAACAAACAAAATAAATAAAGCTTTCCATCTTTTGCATGAAAGTACTACTTAATTCAGAGTACATACTGTAGGCTGCTGTCATTTTTTTAGCCAATTTTCATCCAAACCTGCAGAAAATCTTGATTATCTTTTTCTTAAAATAAAACTTGATTATGACCACTATTTTAATCTTTATACAATTTTAGAAAAAAATCATCCAGACAGCACTCTTAGCTTTATGCTGACAACTAAACTCTATCTCAGTAAGAAGACTTCTTACAGGTTTAAAGTATATGTTAATATCCATCAATTGCTCTCCCTAAAATGGCGTTAGGTAGGAATAAAAGGAAATTCTGACAGTTGGTTAGACCCATGGATGTAGCCATCTCAGTGCCTGATCTGTGGGGGAGATAGTTTCTGCCTCTTCTGTTTTATCAGAAATCCTGTGGTTGAGCCACATATTATTTTTTCCCCTCTCCTTCTCTGTTGTGCTCCCTTGCTGTTTCTCTCAGCTTAAAAAGAGGCTGATAGAAGGTTGTTGACAGGACTAGCAAATTCCCTGCTTCTCTTGCCACCCTTTCTTGCCCTGGTCCTGTAAGCCATTCACTCTGCTGTTCCTATTCCTACTGCAGAAAAGCAATCAAAAGATGAAGAACCAAAACACAGGAGGGATTGCATCCTTCCAGATAAATGTAATTACAGTAACAGAATAGCAGTCATAATAGCTAAATGTAGTATAGGCAAAATAAATATATAACACAATATAAAACATTAGCAGTAAAACAATATAATGTAGATAGATTTCCTAATATCAATACAACCAAAATGTAAATATATACTGAATATTGATAAAGTTCTTCTAACTTCACAAAGATTTTGCTAAAAGCAGTATTGTAAGGGCTTTTAACCTTCAAATAGTCAGATGCCAGACATAATTCAAGGAGGAAATTTTTTTCAGAAGGTAGAATCTAGAAAAATCCCTAAGATGTGACATGGTAATTTAATATGAGGAAAAAACAATCAACCTTGACTGCATGATGGAATAGAGTATATAACATAAATTATAGTAAAGTTATTCAGAAAGCAGGATGTAGGATATATGGCCTGTCAGTTAACACCATTCATTTAACTTGATTACATTGCAAGACTCAGCCAGTATAGAGACTGGCAAAATAATTATTAAAAATTACTAAGACTGAGTTGAGAATTCTATAGCCATACAAACTATATCATTATGGATCTGAACCAGAAGATGGACAGCAGGACCATTAAGGTCTGTCAACACAGTAAAACAATGGATGGATTCTTTAAATATTTAAAGTGCATTTTCTAATCAATAAGAATTGCTCACAATCATGAACAGTCATGCATGTAGAAATAAAAATTACAAATAAAAATATGATTGAACTAATCTTGTTCTGTTTATCAGGAATAAAGTAGCAAGATGCATTATAAATGAATTTGTGGTTGAAAACAATTGTGTAATATAAGCCCTTAAAATAATAAATTAATGTATACAGATCCCGTTTAAAATTAGCCTGGCCTAACAGAATATTTCTGGTCCTGTGTTATGAAAGATCTTCTCCAAGCCTGAAGACATACTTAAATCTGGGTCTCCCCACTTCTAATTCAACACTTATTATTATAAGTTGCTGTTTCTTCTTCCCTGGAACAAATTCTCTCTGCTCTATCACCTCTAACCACAAATAAGGCAGATGAGTATTTGTTTAATCAACCTGTGATATTGTAGACTGAAGACACTTCAGCTCTTTTGTTTCCTTTTGTATCTTATACTCCCATTTTATTTTCACAAGATCTAGAATATTACATTTAGCTTTCCATGTTTCCTCTTTCTACCTTGGATTAAGGGTAATTACAATTAGTTACTTACTTATGGTACCATGTACAATACTAACAAATTTATTGTATAAGTGCCCATAGATCAGAGTCCACTTCATCAAATGTATGTAATAAGACCTGACAAACACATTCTGTCATTTAATCACCAAATATTGATTTGATTTGGATTTCTCTTCTGTTCATTTACTTTCCATTTTGTTAATTGATCAAAATCAACTATTAACACTTCTATTTCTGAAAGCATTCTTAATTTACAGCATAACTGCCTAACACTTTTGTACAGTACTGAATATTAAATAGAGTGAACATATATTTTTGTAATCAGAAGATTTTATCCTTGTTATCAGTGAGAAATGGCGTTCCTTCTATTTAATTGTTAAAGGTATTTAAGAAGGATGTTATAAAATGTGGCTTCTCAAACCTCAGAATATAGTACAAGCCCACATAGCAACTTCCTAGAATATAACATTAGTTTGCATTTTCTTATTTGCTGAGATGGATCTCAGTACTACATACCAAGATGCTCCACTCATCCAGTATCACATCCTGAATGAGATGAGTTTTATTAGAGGCCAACCTAATATGCATGTCCAGGACTGCCTAAGGTTTGATAACCAGTAAGTGACAATGTGGGGTAGGGCTAGAGTGCAGAATAGATGCAACGCCTCCTTCCTACACTCTACTATTACTATTTAGAGCCAACTAAGATTTATTCACTGACTTCATTCATACATCACTCTGTGCTAAACCTAAACAATATACATTAGAGTTTAGCTTGAGATACATGCGGAAATCAATTACATTAAAACTTAAGTTTATTATTAATGAAGTAAACAAAAAAAATGAACTCAGTTATAAAAATTACATACTTACAGGTCCCATAATAGTTGCTTGCCAATGAAACACTGAAAAATACAAAGTATTATTTATCTTATTAAGTATTTAATGATACTATATATGATATGTATATAAACTATTTTGCTATCAATTATAAAGATCTTACAGTCATCTCCAACCGGTCCAGCTGAACAATGTGCAGGTGGATCACGCTGCAGATCACTTAGCTCCTGTAATAAACATAAAAATATTTGGAAGGTTACAAGCAAACTCAAGATTGATTATCCAAATTTGGATACTGTTTATTGATTTGATCAAGCATATTCAAAATTTACAACTAAAAAAATCAAAATAAATTTTAATCAAAATAAAATTCAATGAATGCACAGTGGAACTAAGATAATTAGTACTAAGCACTATTGCGAGATTTAATGCATATGTTATACATTTTAATACAATCAATGACTCCTGTTTTATTTCAATTCTAAAGTTGTTGGCCTGTGTGAAAAGACATAAATACAGACTTCCAAACACCCTGATTAAATAGAGTTAAGGTTAAGGCAAAAGTTGAGCATGATTTAATCTGAGTAGAACATTGCAATGAATTAAGTCAAACCCCTGCATAGGTCAAAGAAAGAGCCAATGATAATTCATATTACCATGTTTTGAAGTTATTGTTTTATTGACTATTGTACAATTTCATTAACAATAAGTTTCAAAGAGGTAATGATAAGATTTTCAGGCATACAAAATATATAGGACAATCCAGTAAGTCTACAAACTTTAATTCTAACAGAGCATACAAATATTAATGTATGTTGTAGATACATTTATTGATTCATTTAATGTTGTACATTCATGAGTGTTGTAATTTATTTATTTTTTAAAAGTTTATATTGTAACAGAAATGAACTTCCATATACTATACTATAAAGTATATAAAATTATTAACATAATAAAGCCATAACATAATAAAGTCATAACTGCATCAGCTCTCCAACTGCCTGAAAGTTCAGACTTCCAGAGGTGCCAAATGATTAGGCCAAAGGGGTTTGTGAAAGAGTTTTGTAAGCAATTTACTATGACCAAAAAGATTCAATTTTTCATGTCCATCTGCTTCATTTTTGAAAGCAAAGGAGCTCAGTTTATATGATAGTTACATATATAATTTTCACATATTTTAAATACATTTATTCAGCCCAGAATTACAGAGATGTTGTCAGAAAAGCTACAGCTCCAAATGAGCTGATATTGGTGAAGGATGCAAAAATCAATGAATTAATAATAAGACCTTCCCAAGTTATATTCATAACAAAAGGTAAAGAATCGCCTGTTAAATGAAAATGGCAAAATGCTAACAGGTAACCGAGCAAAAGCAGAACCTATTCTTGTAGATGTTCCCTTTGGCAAGTGTAAAGAGCAGGACGAAGGAGCAGGATGAAATCTCCAGAATCAGATAAACTAGATTTTACGGTATGAAGGACTATGCTGATTATCAGGGGTGACATAATGTCTTTGACAACTCTTGGAGAGATGATGAAATTCCAGAAAACTGAAGGAGAACAAATATTGTCTTTATCTTCAAGAAGAGAGAAAAGGGTACTTGGGAAGATTCCAGACCATTTTGTAAAAAAGATGATCTAAACAACCTTAAAAACAAAACTATGATTACCAGTAGTTATCATGGATTGAGTGTAATTGGGGAATGCTATAGACAGAATAGACCTTAATTTAACTGAAGTATTTGACAAAGAACCCAAACTATCCTGTTTAGCAAGATTACCAGTTAAAGTAAGACAATGAATACTGCACATAGCTGGTCCAAGAAATGTATCTGAAGCCTGCTCAATAATTCTTCTACCTGAGTGTGATATCAAGTGGAGTGATGAAATGAAATCAGTCCTGAATCTGGTACTCTTCAGTATTTTTTTTCATGACTCTGATGTGAAGGAAATGCTTCTCAAATTTTCAGGCATAAAATTGAGTAGGTTAATACTGTAGAAAACAGAAATAAAATTCAATATTATCTTGGTAAGTTAAGAAAAATAGATTTCTCTAAGTAATCTACCATCTCTCAAGTATTATGTGCAATTCTCAGTATTAAGTAGCAATAATGATTTAGAGAAACTGGAATAGGTAGGGGTGGGGAAGGATACAGGGTGATCTAGAAATTAAGTCTCATGACTAAGTATCTGGGGATATTTAGCCTGAAAAGAGAAACTTGAGAGAATATGACTAAACTCTACGTAAATACCTAAAATACTTAAAAAGATGTCACAGAAGATGGCTGGGACTTTATCTGATCTCAGGGAGTTCCAAGGTAACAGGAATCAAAATTAATAGATTTAAATTACATAAAGACAGACCTGAACTGAACCTTAGAAAACAAATTTCCAACAGTAACGATAGCTTGACTGTGAATCCAGTTACTGAGAGAAGGCAATTTATTGGATGTGTTCAATTAGAAGCTAGACAAGGATGTTTTAGATCTGTCAAGGATGTTTTATTCTGGATACCTGCATGAAATATGGGGTTAGATTTGATGGCCCAAATAGTTGGGATATGTGTTGGAATGTATGCAGTGTCACAGAAGCAATTTCCTTGAACAGGAATTAATATGTAGCAAAACATATATTATTATTAAATCCAGTTCCAGGACAATCATGAGTTTGATCTATATATTTCATTCTTGCCCGCCCTTAATTCAAGTTCAGATATAGTATACAGTATGCATAATGTATCTTTTTTTTTTATATAAAATCAAGTTTAAATCCAATATAAAACAAAAGAAGCAATATCTTGGGTGATTTACCATAATCTCTCTTTTTGGCACTAAAGGAAGTTTTTGTTTTTCAGTACAAACTTTAACAATCAACTTGGCTGTTTTAATACATGGTTTACATGTACTGTAAATTTAAGTGGAAATGTTTTAATGTATTGTCTTATTCAACTTAATACAAACTAATTCCCTCAATACAATGTAGCAGTTCAGTAGGATATAATTTTTTAATTCTTTACACAAACTAATAAAGGTTAATATCTGTAGCTCAGGACTGACATGAGGGGTCCTTGGTGCTCTCTGAACTTGCTTGTCTTCTTGCAGACATTTCATTACCCAAACTAGGTAACATCATCAGTGCTAAGTAAGGAGTGGGGTTCACTGTCAGTTACACAAATTATTAAGAACTGTATTTTTAGCAGTTAATTCTTGCCTAAAAGACAGCACTAACTTAGGAAAAAATCAATAGCTTAGTAAAGTTTAGTTTATTCATAAAACATCAAAATTGAGTTTTAGACACTACTATCGGTACAAATAGAAACTTGTTAAAAACTATTCTAACTACCCGAATTAGTGAACATTTTTTAAAACTGGAATATTAAAAAATACATGTCCTTAAGTATAAACCTGTGTGAAGCAAAAAGGCAGAGAAGTCAGAAATTAAAATTATATTCAGAACAGTAATACATTAAAGCCAAATGTTAACGCTTTCAAATATTATTTACACTGGAGAATCTCATTGGAACTGAGGGATTTCATATCTTCATCACCCGCATCTATTCTGGAAGCTCACCCAAATTGGGTGGGTGCGGGTGACTTTACATTGGGAAAGCTGATTTATGTTATTATTTCAAGAGAATAAGCTAACTGAATTCCACAGTCAGAATAGTATTAATTTTTGACTAGATCATAAATACTTTACTGAATTCCTAGCTTCATTATTAAGAGGCTATTCATATTTAATCAATTAATCAGTGTAGAAGAAAAAAAATTAGAAGTTTTAATATCTTTGTTTTATTTGAAATAAATGGCTAAAATACTCAAATATAACAATACTATAAATTATATTGCAGTAGACTAAACTAATTTAATTATAGCTCAGATGTAAAAAAGAGCTGAAAATTAGAAATCAATATGCAAAAAAAAAATATTGAGGCAAAACTAGTATAATCTTAATATTAAGGACTAATAGCAGTTCTTAAACACAATAAGTATTAAATACAACATAGTCACGAATATCTATTTTTTATAATCTTACATAGCCATCTATTACCCATTTTTGAAAAAGAAAACATCAACTCCAGAAGAAAAAAAATCTTTGGAATTATTTTCTTTGGTCTTCTTAGAATTTCCCATGTTTTTCTTGGGGAAACTGAGGTGTCCAAAATGTTTTCCACTTCTTTTTCTCCCTGGCACATCCCATCTCTATAGGGTGGCTATTTACAAACTTGATGGTAGTTTGATTTCTCACATTGTATTAATATGAAATATAGCTTGGATTAGCACAATGTGTAAACCTAATTATTATGGTTTGTGAGTTATGGTTTCTGGCTTAATATAAGTATGAACCAGGCATGAACCATGATTATTCAACAAGCCACAATTTAAATTAGCCACACAGTAATGCGTCTGATTTTTAACTGACCTTCCATTTCCTCACATTAAAATTATAACCAATCAGTATTCATCAACATTCATTTATTACTGCTTAAATTACATTAAAATAATCATTCTGATACAAAGCCAGATGTTTGTTGTTCCTCACATAATTCCCCTGACCTTCTAGAAAAACTATTAAGGTTATTTGCAATTAATTTTATTCTGAAAAACTAGTTGCTTGTCACTCCTGAGAGGTCATTTCAGTGTGTACTTTTCCAAAGAAACCAATGGCAAAATCTTTCTAAAGTACAGTGCCTTTTTAAATCCAAGAGCTCAAGTTTCAGGGAGAAGAGAAAATAACTTATTCATGCAAAGTGCTGATACTACCAACCCAAAGGAGAATCCACAAGTGTCCAATTTCTAAGTGTTATGAAAGCTGAATACAGCATAAGGCATATAATAAAGATACAGAACTGTAGGCAGTGGGAAACTCGTTGATCTCTTTACAATTTTCAATTCCAGCTGAAATAAAAGATCTTTAAAGTGCTGACTAACCGAACACCTTCCTAGAGATCTTCTTCACTGAAGCAGAGAGATACTCTTAATTATACAGGAAATTGTACCTGTTAATGGTCCCTGTCCACGTAAGAAATTAAACTGCTGATGTTAAAATAACAAACTACTTGACTGCTTTTAGGTTTGCCTTGTTACTTTGCTTCTGAAATAAATATTACTTTTAATTTCATTATTGTTCTTAAGAAGTGTTGTGATTTTAAAACTTCTTTTTGAAAAATTCTTTTGGAATTTTTTCCTGAGAAAGGTTGTTATAGAAATAAAATAAATAAGCAACTTGCTTGTTTTCCTATCACGACCAAATAGAAATAGCAGTTATTCCTTGGTTAACAATGGTAATTGGGAGCAAAATTTCCATTGCTCAGTGATAAAGTTTTAGTATTTAGTATGTATGTGATTTGTCAATTGCTTACAAGATACAGGTATAACAATAAACATAGTTTTGAATACATGAGATAGATAAGTTGCAGAGCACGCCATCACATCAGTGTGCAGTTTAGCAACAGAAATCCCAGCAGCTCCCTTTGTCATCATTAACTGAATCCCACCGTCATTAGGCAAAGACCCACCTCAATCCACGCTTTCCCAGCTTGGCCCCTCCCAGCCCAAAACTTTGGTAAGGAAGGGGACTGCCTCTTTTTGAACTCCTACCACCCACCCCAACCTCCCTGACTCTTAGCAGTGGTGGGCACCCAGCAGCATCTGGATTGAAAAAGCCCCATGACATCTATTTCATGTCCCCAGTACCACTATTGGCATCGAGTGCCAGCTCAAGCCTCATGGCCAATCACCCCAGCATCACAGCACAAAGCCTCACCAACCTGAGCTCTGCTGACCCTGCTGTACCCACCTGCCACCTTCCTCCCACTTCTGAGAGGTGTGCCCGTCCTGGCCCTACTACGTCAGGCAGCTGCTACCGTATCTGCACCATGCCTTTTCCCAAGGCTGTCATGATGTTTTGTAAGAGACTTCTGAGGCCTCCAAAATCTCTTGAGAAGGTCCATCTTTCTCCAAACCATGTGTGGCCTTCTCAAGAAGTTTCAGAAGGGTTGGCCATGGCTGGCTGACACTGATGAAAGCTCTACTTCAGCAGCACCAGCACCACCACTGCTGCCAAGGAATGCCACTGGGCAGGGTGGTCAAAAGGGGAGAGTTGGGGTGGTTGTAGAAGTAGAAGTGGTTGATGTAAGTTCTGATCACAGCGATAACATCAGGGACTGAGTATAAGTACCATTCATTCTGCATCACTAACTTCACATCACTAACTTTGTTGCTGAGTAATGGTCTTTAAAGAAGGACAACCTGTAATTTTAACCAGTATCTGTTGGAATTACTTTGTTAATTTTCTTTTGACTTGGTGGGTCATAAATCAGGTCAGCATTAAATTGCAAAAATTCAAGTGCACCACAACCATCATTTTTAAAAGCAGGTGTATTACTATTTATAAGCTGCTTAGAAGGTTTCACTTTCATTTTTACTGCTTGCCTTTCCTCCTCACACTCAGAGCCTGGTGATACAGATGCATTTCTTTTCAAACAATTATACAGTTTGTAGTGTACATAGAGTTGCAAAACAATAGGATAACTGAATATTCCTGAACTTTGTTTTATGATTTATCTCATGGTTACTATGAAATTGTGTGAATGAATCAATGCAGTGCATGTTATCTCAGCTTGCAGAGCTTGAATTCCTTGAGTTTACCAAAAATATAAATATTGCAGAATATTCAGCCACATGCTACATACATGTAAATAAGCTCCATTTCATGCTGAATAAACTAAATTATTAATGAATCTGAAATAGAAACAATATATTTTTACTCCAAAAGCATTTTATTAAAATAAATTTGATAATTAAAAAATCTGATTGAAATGAAAAAATCTGATTGAAATAAAAAAATCATTTTTTTTATGTTTTTAAAAAAAATCATTGATTTTTATCTACCATGGTAGCTTCCATATTATGAGCTTATATTATTTAATAATATTTAGTTGATCAATGACCAGCAAAACATAAAAACAAAATGGTATGAAGCAAATAAATGTAATAATATACTAACAACTAGCAAAACAAAGTATAAAATGTAACATTCACTTCTCAATGCAAAACCAAAACAACCAATAGTTTAATGGAAGATATGGTGATATCCTAATAAATAAAGGTACAGTGATACCCTAATAAAGGAAAAAAAACACATACATTTGAACAAGGAAAGCTGTTGATAACCCACTTCAATAATGTTCCTTTTTCCACCTGACCTCTAGATGATTTTATTACACTCCACCACTGTTTTTAACCCTGAAGTAAGACAGCAAAGCCCACTGAAATCAATAGGACAGTCAACTAAGTACAAGATGAGATTACACTGAACAACCTTGTTATGTTATCTGTGTATTTCTGGAACTATTACTTTCTGAGCTGAAGGCTTAACACAGAATTACAGAAAAGCGTTATCCAGACAAAGCTACAGATGCTGAATGGTGTTAAAGTTGCTGGGCTGAATAGATCATAGGAGACTCTGCCATGGTAAAAATGGGCTGCAATCTCCATATCAGGGGTTCAAGAATGGAGTCTGGTTTATTGGGAATGTCCAAGTCCTACTGCAGTTTCCTAGATATAGCAGATCGTTTGGATGCTTTTGGCCAGCATTCATGCCTCAGGATGGAACAGAAGCCACATCATTTACTCTGGTCAATACCACTGATGAGAGCATCTTTTTGGGCCACCTATGTAGATTGGGAGGAGGGATACTATTCCTTCCTGAGTGGGTCATTCAAATTGGCAGTAGCTTGACCCTCACCTTTGCTGTTTAACAGATATCTATATAAAGCTGCTGGAAGAGGAAACTTGCTGCATGGGATTAGATTATTATTAATATGCTGATGATATCCTACTGTAAATCTTGTTTCCATACCTAACTGGAGATGCAGCAGGACACTGCATGAGGAAAAACTGACTGAAGCAAGATGGACATGTTTATTCATCTAAAAAAACCAGGTGGAAATCAGCTGTTGCACTGAGTCTGGAAGGGATCGAAGTCTAGAAGTTTCCATTAAGAGAAGATCTGTAAGTCAAACTTCTTAACCTGACAGCTGTTGTTGGATCTTCAGTTAAAGCCACTGCCAGAGATGTCTTCAGCCAGTTTCAGCTGAGGCCCCAGAGGGGGCTCTACATGCCTTTAGTGACAGCAACTCATGTCCTTATCACCTTTAGAGGGAGTTGCTATAACACATTTTACATGAACTGCCCTTGTGGAGAATGCAGCAGCCCATCTGCTGAGAAATGGGAAGATTTTAAACCCACAGAGCTCCAATTGTGCAAGTACTGCAAATGTTTCCAGGTTGTTCAAAGTGCTGGTTTGGGGCTAATAAAGCTCTTTATGACTTGACTCCCAGGTATCTCCAGGATTGTCTTGTTAAAAGTTCAACTTGCCCATCTTGTTTGCTTAATCTGGAAAAGGATATTATGGGTACCTTCCCTCTGAGAGGTTGATGAGAGACAGAATTTTTGGTAATAGCCACTACACTCTGGATTAATACTGTCTGTCTGTCTGTCTGTCTGTCTGTCTGTCTGTCTGTCTGTCTGTCTATCTATCTATCTATCTTTCCTTTCTTTCTTTCTTTCTTTCTTTCTGGAAATGTTAAAGACAGAGCTATTTTGCAAAGTGTCGGATGGCAGAGTTATCTGTTGAAATTGGATGTCACTTGAGATGATATTAGCTGTTGTGAATTGGTTTTAAATATTTTTCAATTCTTATTGAGGATTGTGAGTCATCTCAGGATTAATGAAGTGTAGCAGTGTGTCCACAATTGTACATAAATAAAAATGAGTTGAATTATATGTATATTTGAATAATTAAAAATTCCAATTTCGGTATCTTATTGGACAATGAAAAAATGGATATGGAAGAGAGTAGCATAAATGGGCTAGAATTATGAACTAGTATTAAAAATTGTATGAATGTAAATATAAAATATATTTTATAAATATAAAAAATAGTCATAATTGTACACATTTGCCTACCTGGTTTACAACTGCTAAATCTCTTCCAAACACAATTACTCAATAAATGTTAAGGACATAAATTCCCCCCAAAATTAAAGATACCTGCTTTTGAAGCTTAATAAATTGTGGTCTTAAATGTGTGTGTGTGTGTGTGTGTGTGTGTGTGTGTGTGTTTTCTTAACTTTTCACGGGTACTTACATCTATGGTATTTGGCTTTGTTCGGGTATTTTCCTACGTCATTATAGTTGTGCTTTTAAAGTTGTAGCGACGTTTCAGCAGAATCTCATCTGCCATCATCAGTCTTCTGTATTGTATTCGTCTATGAGTCAGACTTTTACAGTTGTTTCAGTTTTAAATTTGGGGCTAGCCTACTGCTGTGCCAGAATGGTTTTTTCTTCATCCTGATTGGTTGGGAGTCTTGGTCTGTGTTTATTGGTCTTGGAGTTTGCTGTGTTCTGCTTGATTGGTGTTTTTAATATCTTCTGTCTGTTTTGTGGCTTTTTTGTGTGTGTCTTGATTGGCTGGCAACATTGTGTTCCTGTATTGGAGGCTTTTAGTGCAGCTTGGCTCCAGGTTAATGGACGGCTATCATTTGTTAGGAAGCTAGGTTTCATCTGGGTGCCTGGTTGGGGTGTGTTTGAGCTGGAGGTATCAGCGGGGATCTATCTGTGCCCAGGTGTTTGCCTGGCTAGTGGTGTGGAGATTTTTTTGTTTGTGAGTGCAGGCTTCCAAATGATTGACAGTCTGGTGGAATCATCTCTTCTATTCAAGCTTTCAGGTCTTTTTTCAATCTTTATGGCTTCTCTGATAATTCTAAAGACCTAAATTCCTTTAAAGGACCACAGGAGGCAGTTCAAATCCAGAACTCTTGCTCTCTGGATTACCTTGAGACTTTATCAGAAGCAGAAGTATTTTCTGTTTTTGAATGTTCTGCAAAATGTTTGAGAAAGGGGCACTTCTTAAATGGTATTGCTGCAAGCAAAATACTTCTTCTCAAAGCAGCTATAGGTATTCCTCAACTTACAATCTTCATCCAATGACTGTTCAAAGTTATAATGGCACTAAATGAAAGATATAACTGGTCTTGGCATTCATCCCAGCACTTGGTGGTCACATTATTGCAGTTTAAAGGCTTAGTAACCCATTCACACTTACAATCATTTGCTAAACACCCCAGGATCACACATTAGTTATTTGCGACCTTCCATGCTAGCATCCCTAGAAACTAAAAGGGAAGGTGGCAGAGAAGATTGTATTTTGCTGGGGTACATCTCCCACAACTCATGCACTCCCCCAACCCCTCAGGTCACTTTATACACTCCTCAATCTATGCTGCATCTCCAAGCCTCTTCCCCAAAGTTGTACAGTGCCTCTTGAACACTGCCTGCACACATCCTCACATCGCCTCTCCTACCTGCATAGCACCACTCACAGATGCCAACGCACCTTCCCCAATCTACATAGTGCCTCCTGTACACTCCCTTACTCTCTCCAACCCTCGTCTCAACCTTCCCTAACGCATGCATCCAAAAAGAAATCGGAAGTCAATGTATATCTTTCAATATTTGAGGTGGAATCTCTTTGGCACGCTGCAAGTAACAAGTCAGGTCCAAGGATTAAACAGCTGTACTGCTGGCAGACTCACAAATGAACTAATACTCGATCTATTAGAGAAACAGTTTATGCTATAATCCAAAGTCATTTTCCTCATTTACATATATTTATATCTTATTGCCTATCACTAGTGTTCCCGCTCACTTGTCATCTATCAATCTAGCTGTTCTCTCGAAATACTATCATGAAGATGATTTCAGAAAGCTGAAATACATATAGCTAGTGGAAGTTGGGAATCTTTTTAAGATAAGAAGAAGAAAATACTTGAATGGTTAACCAAGAAACAGTATTATACTGTTTTGCTAGGAACTCTAATAGATTCACACCAATTTCAAATATGTTAGTCTTGATAGTCACGGTATACAAAGATACATGGCCAAACTGCAGTTTCAGTTTCTGATCATCAAGAAGAAAGACATTTGAGCAGTCCTTGACTTCCCTCCCCCCAAAAGAAAAAAGAGCTTCAGATATGGGTTAAATACCAATTACCAGAAGGATAATGGGGAAACTGTCTCAGATTTTTATCTTTCTCAGAAACTTCACAAAATTCTAACCATATTCTTCCATATCAATGAGTGTAAGAAATACTAGTCCACTTGCAACAATACACATTTAATTAACATAATGTATGCTATTTTTATTTACCAATCATTTAGTTGAAGTAAATTGCATGAATCAAGTGGGAAATAGTTTGACTGATTCAATAAAGCTGAAATTCTTTACAAATACTTTTATTTGCTGGATAACATTGGATAACAACTATTATCCAATAAAATTGGATAACAACTGTTATCCAATTCTTAAATGTTCCCTGCTTAGTTAACAAAATAATACTTGTACACCCATGGTAAGGCTAGCAAAAATCATAGAACATTTCTAGTTAACCACTCTAGATTTTTAAAATCATGTAATCATCAGATTTAAGAACATAATAAAAAATAGAAGTTTAAACCAGTGATCTTATAATGCTGATTTAAAGTCTCCATTTCTATAAGGTTTTTTGATAAATCAGAAATTAAATCAAACCTTCCATCGATATCTATATATAAAATATATACATTTAGAAACACAAAGTTAATGCTGAAAGCAGAAAAGAGGATATTTGTTTCAAATAAGTTGGTTACTCTGGCAAAATGTTTTCTTCCCATGCAACTCCATACATATCTGGGGTATAGGAAACATTTCCAGAGTGGGCCTTTGACTGTTACTTTCTAACCATTTGGTGGACTACTTGAAAAATACAAGCAAGTGGGGGGGGGGGGACATTTTGACACCTACATTTTCAAACAAATATGCCACCAACTAGATGGCCTCAACATATCTCTAAATAATCTTTTATAATATTATAAAATATTCCAGTGTCCCCGAGAGAAAACAGTCTAGGCTCCAATATTTTTAAAAGCACATTTAATTCCTATTTTTCAGAAGTTGCAGTGCTGCTTATTTTTAATTAGAATATAAGACACATGTAAACATGCTTAATCCTTAATATACTTATGATAGGACTTGTTTAAAGGCACTTAGGATTTCAGCCTTGACATAACTTATATCCTGAGCACTCTATTTTTAAAAACTAATTTGATTTAAACCTTGCTTTTCTAATTAACTGACTATTCAAGGTGGCTACATAAATTATTCCCATAAAGTGAAGAATTGCAAGAAGGGGGTATGGTTAGACTGGTATACTATATCCTATGATAATCAACTTGACTCAAAGCTGGCACTGTGAATTCCAGAAAGAATTCACATGCAACTAACTGCCCATGGTTGGACAAAGTACAGTAATTATAATGGTTTTCTGCAATTTTTCCTTGCCTACTTTTGCAAATAAAATGTCATTAAATGACACCCATTGCTAATGTCATCACTTACAATTTTATTTTCTTTTTTTTGCTAACACGTCAGGAGCTCTTCCTCATCTTCCCTAATCTAACACCAGAAATAACAAATGACAACATCTAAATCAACCTCTCACATTTTAAAATTAACACTAATCAAGTGTAGTCTTGAAGGATGTCATTTCTTTAAAGACCCAGTTAAAACCAGAAATTTCCCAAGAATTGGTACAAGCAAGTCTGTTTGAGAAATAAGGCATTAAGAAGCAAATTATTCAGACTAATTCTGCAGTAAGACAGACTGTCGATCCTTTAAGTGGAATACACATAATCACATCCTTTTATTCCAAACCACAATTACACTTGCCCTGCTAGGCAGAGAAAACTGCCAAGTAGAAAAAAAAAACAAAACCCTACCAACAGCTTGCCCATATGCACTTCCAAGAACCTCACAAAAGGCTTGAAAAATAATAGCAAAGCAGGAGGCATTCTTGTAACACACTTCAACCTAGCCAGGTCTGATATGTATGTTTACTAAGATGCAATAAAAGCCTGTACAGAAACAACCTTTTTTTTTCTCTTACGCAGGAAAAGTGTTAGGGAAAAAAACTTCCAAAATTAAAATATATATCTCTATATATCTGGTAGCAATAAACTACAGGTAATCCTTGAGTTATGACCACAATGGAGTCCAAAATTTCTGTTAAGTGAGACAACTGTTAAATGAATGTTGCGCCCTTTTACGCCCTTTCTTGCCTCAGTTAAGTGAATCACTGCAGCTGATAAATTGGTAACAGCTGTTAAATGAATTTGGCTTCTCCATTGACTTCGCTTGTTCAGAAGGTCGCAAAAGGGGATCATGTGATCTTGGCCCACAGCAACCCAGTCGTAAGTATGAGTCAGTTGACAAGCACCTGAATTTTGATCTCATGATCATGGGATGCTAGAAAGGTCATTAACTGTGAAAAACAGGCCATGTCACCTTTTTTCAGTGTGGCTGTAGCTTTGAATGGTCACCAAGCAAACTGCTGTACGTGGAGGACTACAATTATAATTTTATGTGGGGAGCAGTTGTAGTTTTGCCAACCACCCAAGAAAGGGAAAACCTTTCCAAAGCAATGGGACATTATAAACAACCCTGTTACTAACAGTTCAATTTCTACCAGGAAGCATCCTGAACATCATTGCTTGGGAAGAAAAAAAAAAACCATGACGGGTCTTGGGTGCTTCAACATTTGGCTAGGAAGGAAGATTACCCCAGCAGACATTCTATTAAACATTTATTTCTCTATTAGGTAAATTCCTTATGCGTCTAATCACACTTGGCCATTCCAAATCTCTTCTTCCCCGGCTAAAGGGTTTCTAGGGACAAGCTGCCTTTCTCTTCTCGGCTGTGGGGAAAACTGCACACCCGTGTGCATCATTTCCTCCCCTCACCTGACCTCTCTACTAAAATCTGGAGGGTTTAATAACAAGGGTGCCTGTCCAGAAGGAGAACGGAGGATTTTTTTTTCCCCTTCAGGGGAGGGGAAGGTTTCTATCATTTGCCAAATGATCCAAATCCTCTGCGAGAACCTGCCTCCCAAAGAGGAAAATTAAAACACACACACACACACACAAAAGCGGGGAGGGGGGGTTTAATAGTCATTATTTCAGATCTCCCCCCGCTTCGCCCTCAAGTCCTTTCGGGTAGGCCCGGGTCCCGGTGTCCTTTCCCCCCTCTTTCCCGAAACGCAAAGCGGTTCTCTCCCCCCCAGTCCTCTCAGGCTTAACTGCCTTCTCTCCCCCCTCCCTCCTCCTCCCCCCCCCCCCGGCTCCCAAGGCCCCGGAAAGCTCAAGTTCACCCGGTTCCCAACCGACGAGAGAGGGAGGGGGTTTGCCTGGCCCCGGCCCATTCGGGCGCGCTCACCTTCTGTATCCGCTTCAGCGCCATGGGCAGCGGGGAATGCAGGCGGACCGTGGTGTGGGGGAAGCTGCGAGGAGGAGGAGGAGGAGGAGAGCGTCGGCTGCTCCAGGAAGGGGGAGGGCGGGCGCTCGCGGGGCGTGTTAAGGCCGGAGCCGAGGTGCCGCTCCGCTCCCAATCGACGGATCTTTTGTTTCCGCTCCTACTCGCAGACGGCACGCTCCGCCCACCGCCTCCTGCCGCCCGAATTGCATTCTGGGACACGTAGTTCCAGCTGGGCCGGCGGGCGGGTGAGGCAGCATCCTTTGGAGTTCTCTTCGGGCGGGGGGCGGGGGGAGGGTACCGCCAGTTTGACATCTCTCACGTTGACGGTCGTAAGATCGGAAGCGCCGGTTGTTGCCAGGATCGAGGGGATTCCGGTTATACGAACCCGCTGCTGTATGGGAGCAATCTGGGGAGGCTTTAACAGTTTGCACTCAGTGTTTTTTTTTTTTAGTGTTTATTTATTTTTTTGCAAAGTAAAAACATTAGAAATGTAAAGAAAAAAAGTAAAGAGAACAGTGAAAATTAGGGAAGAAATGGAAGAAAAAGTAGAGAAAGAAAAAAAAAAGACTTTTAACATTTCTCTATTTAGGGAATAAAGGATTTGGATTTCTTGCAAATTTCAGCATCCCTTCCTGTCAACTGATATTTCTCTCTTGGAAATGGGAGATGCTGCCTTGATCATAGTTGGATGACTCTCTTAACTACCCTGCAAACTTTTCAATTTATTTCTGCTACTGTGCATGGGTCACCTGAGCTAAGGGAGAAGGGAGGGGGATGAGGCTCAACTAAATTGAGTCTGTGTCAAGATTGTGGGTTTTTTTAAAGTTTGCAAAGTAAAGTGCCATATTAAAATCGGATGGGACTAAAACTTCTGCATTCATTTAAGTCACATAGGTGAGCAAACAGCCTCTATCCCAGAGCCATATCCTGGTTGGCAAGACAATATTCTATCATTTTAAAGTAAAAATACAGATAAACTATATATGCACCCTAAGGAGATATTCTATAAACTATATTCAACCCTATGGAGAGTTAGATTTAGTCTTGGAAAAAGGGGAAAATGGGGCATTATATGTAGTTATCTTCTCCAATCTAAAATGTATGGATTATTAGTTATATCAAATTGTCATTTTATAGGATTAAATGTAATATCTGAAATATTTTGTAAAATTATGTCAGCAAAGTCCAAATTACTGTGATAAAATAAATCCTTAAAGAAGCCCAGTCATTATCTATGGCTTTAATTAATACTTAATTATTAATTAAAGAATTATGAGAAATTCAACTATTCAGCAAATGTCATTAAATGATAGTTGAATAAAATGAAACAAATATAACAAATCTGTGCTATATCCCAATTATCTCAAAGAGTGTGCCACTATGAGGATATATGTACATAACCCTTCCTGTCTCCCTTGTACAACAGGCTACTGATTCATAATACTTGTTCAGGTGATTTTTGACTCAATTCTGCCCAAACCCAGGTATTAGTGCAGTATGTGAATCCTTGTTGCATATTCAAGGAGGTGTGACTAAAGCTGTTTTAAACCCAGCCTAGGGGCTCATTTCATTTGTGGGATATGCTTAATCAAAGTTTACTGATACTTAGCACAAAGCCACAATATGTCCTATCTATTATAATTATGTGAGTGCAGCCATTAGGGATACTCTGGTAAGTCAAACTTGACGATTTAGTTTAAGGCGCTGTGCTATTGTGGTTGAATCAGGGAACGAACCAACCATAGCTTAGCATCTGGCCCGAATGCGGCCTTTTACGAGAAGGGCAACCCGGCGCCACGAAACGAACCCCGTCAGCATCCTTTCCTCTCAAGGGGAGGGGGATTTCCAATGGGTGTTAGGGCTCAGCTGGCCCTTTAAGAGCAGAGGACCCTCCCTGGTCGCCATGTTCGGGTCCTTGGCGCGCAGGCGTAGCTCGCCCTCTGGGCACAACCTCGCGTGTCCTTTACTTGGAGAGCGGAGCGCCTGTGGAGCCGGGCGAAGACGATGGGGCACAGCTCGAACTCCTCCGTGAAGGGTAAGCGCGCGCAGGGAAAGCGGTGCGTCTGTGTGAGGGGGCGGGGCAGCCTCTTGTGTCGTTTTACTGAGGGGGGGGGAAAGACTAGTTCTTTCTCCCCCTCCCCGGCGGCAACTCTGGGGGCCGGGTTTCCTTTTTTTTTTTTTACCCTAAGGCTGCATGCAACCTCGCCGGTCCTGGGAGAAACGGGCTACACGCGTCTTTCTCGCGCTCATTCCCACGTGCGCGAAGGCAAAGGCTGGCTGCAGTCGGAGCGAGCAGAGAACGCCCGGCTACCTCTGCGACCTTCACAAGATCTCCCTCCCGCCCTCCTCCTCTCCACCGGTGCGTGTCAGGGCGCGTCTGAAGATGGTTATATAGTGCTGAGGGTTTTTCCTCGCGTCTTTCCCAGCGTGACCCCTTCTCGGCTCCTTAGCTTCCCAGGAGTTGGAGTCCTCGCTTTATGGCCGCCCCACTTGTTTGCACCCGAGAACTCCCTGCTCCGGGTCTTATTTATCCCTCCCCCCCCCCCCATTCTCTCTTGTCGAAACTTGTTTTTTAATTCGCCGAGAACAAAGAAACTCGAGCCGTGGCAGGTTTCACTCCGAATTAATAGGAGGTTTCGTTAACGAGGGTGGGTTTTGTTTTCGAAACAGCGTGGACGGGCCTCCAAATAGCTCGCGATGCTAGATGGTTCTCTTTCAAGCCACCTTTGCCCGCTGCTCCCTTAATCCTCCTTTAAATTTTAACGTGGTTGAGTAATACGGCCCACCTACTCTGAACTGTGTGGTCCTAGAAATCGAAAAAGGCATGGCATAAATCAATGTTTAACCGGCTTAGGGGTAATTTTTGACTTAGGACTATAATTGAGCCCGACAGTTTTGTTTGCTAAGCAAGGCAGCTAAGTGAGTGGCACTTCAGTTTATGACTTTTTTGCCATGTTGTTAAGCAAAGCATTGCAGTTGTTAAGTGAGTCGCATTGTTGTCAAGAAAATCTGGCTCCCCCCCCCCCTTTGTTAAAAGCTGGCTGGGAAGATTGCTGGTGGTGATCATATGATCCGGGATGCTGCAGCTGTCCTAAATTTAGGAGAAATTTCCTGACAGCAATAAACCAATAGACCAACTTGCCTTCAGAAGTTGTGGATGCTCTGTCACTGGAGGCTTTTAAAGAGATGGGACAGTCATTTTTCTGAGCAGGGGTTTGGACTAGAAGACCTCTGAAATCCCTTCCAACTGTGTTATTCTGTTAAATACCTGCCAGTTGCCACATGCCTGAATTTTGATCATTCAACCATAGGGATGCTACAACAGTCATCAGTCACTTTTTTTTAGTGCCGTTGTAACTTTGAATGGTCACTAAGCAAACGGCTGTCGAGGGACAACCTGTAGTATGCTATTTCAATGGTGTGTTTTGTCTTTGAGATAATTTCAGAGCAGTTCCTTAGAAATACCTATTGCTATGAGGGTATTCTCTATCCCAAATGTATGAGGACCAGCAATTGACAGTTGTGTGAAAGGGATGCTTTGCATGTGCCCCGAGGTTGGCACACTTGCATATTTAAGCATTCAAAGGCTGCTTTCCAATTCTGAAAGCAGGTGCTAAATGGCTCTGCTCAGGTGGAATCCCTTTTCCTAAGGCTGAGGTATATATCTGTCGGAGAACATGAACCAAGCGTTGTCTGAACTACAAAAGAACATGTCGGGCAACCCCCCCCCCCATAGGTCTACCTGTGAAGGTTCAAATGAACTGATGTATTGCTAAAATCTTTTCAACTAATGGACAATGGTTAGAGTTAGACAAGGGTAAATGGCAAGGTGGGGGGGATTGTACTTAGTTTGCTCATGACTCCTTAACAACTAAACTGGGCCCTCTTTTTTCTCTGGCTTTGCCAGTCCTTCTCTTATAAAAGGAGAAGCAGTCAAAAATGTTCATCTACAGCAAAGTAGAAGAGAAGTTTTCATTGTGTGCTGTTAACAATTATGAAGATTAGAATGTTAGGCTGTAAATAACTTTGGACCTGCCCTAAACTCTTTTTAGATGTAATTGTAATTGTCTTTGTACAAACAGAAGCAAATAAAATGTCCTTGTGATAAGGATGTGTGTGAAACAGAAACATATGATTTTATTTTGAGCTCAGGACAAAACAGTCCTACTCAGAATGTTCCACTGTTGTCTGTCTTCAGCAGGAAAAAACAACTCCAATGTTTTGATGGTGCAAAAAACTCAAAATATGTTCAGTATTCTGCAATAGCAAAATGAGATTTCTAAACAACCCTTATTTTGGGGGTTCTTTTGCCTTTCAAGCCAAACGTGTGAGATAATGGTTTAATATATTTTACAGAAATGTTGCTCCAAGAAATGTTTTTTAAAAAAATAAAATATTGTAAGAATTAGAAATAATTAGTGCCCTTTGCAGTATAAGAGACACATTAACTCAATATGCAATAATCATTTTGAGTGATTTCAGTGCAGCTAAAATACTATGGCTATAGGGTTGAGAAACTATTGATCTAACCTGTTAATAGACTTTTGTTGATTGTCAATACATGGGAGTTTTATTTTTGTAAAGGCTAGAAAGGGAACAAAACTTCAATATTTTGGAAATATTTTAAGAGCCCTTAAATTTAAGTTTCTTCTGTTGCTCTTAGTTTGGACTTAAGGTAATAAAATAGAATGGCTGAACCTAGATATAAAACAACACTCACTTCACTATGTGAAGTATTTTTGAAATGAAAAAGAAGAATTCATCTTCGTTTAATGCACACTGTTAAAATGTGTATATTACATAAATAAAAATTAAAATCCAATTTTATATTATGCTGTGTTTGATATATAAGAACTTACCCCTTGATATTAAATAGAAGAGTTAACTGAAATATTATTTCTTTAAAAATAGGCTTTGCACCAATTGATTAAAAATATGGAGAAACAAGGAATTCCCAATGTTAGAGAATTTGTCCTACTGACAAATGTCTGCTCTAGAGGAAGGATAGAAAAATAGATTGTTGTTTATCCTTGACTGTATACCCTCCAAAAGAGGACTTAATCAAAAAAGTGAAATTAGCAGGAATATTGGAGGAAAGTCATCAAAGCTAAGCTAAGACTGAACTTATTCAGACATATATCTTGAATTTCAAAGTGGATTTTTATACAGTTAGATCAACGATAAGTTAGATTCTATGGCAGGAGAAGCCAAACAGAAAAGGGTTGCAAGATTTGGAGTTATTAAAGAAGACATAATAAAAGCAAAATTGTTCCAATGAATTAAAACAGTACAGGAGAAGAAATTAATATGGCTGCCTACAAAGTCATATGACAATCTGGAACAGAAAAGTATACAGATATAAACAGATTTTGATATGTAGATGGAAATAGAGACGATATACCAAAGAAAACTACATACATGTAGTCCTTGTGGAAGAAAACCATGATGGTCTGTGGCAAAAATCAGGAGTCTGGTAGCACCTTTTTCAGTTAATGTTTTCAAAAGATACATGCTTTCATGAAGACAAAGCTTCATAGCATTCAGTCTAATAGGATATTCCATTATAGACTTCAGTTACTAATTTGAAAAAAAATGAAGTTTAATTCCAACCATGAAGCAAGAGGTAGCTGCATTCAAATACATCAAAGTTTCAGGCAATCTAATAATGTTTCAACTAACACAATGAATTTTTAACAAATTGCAATTGCTAATTGATGTATTCATAACCTCTCTCTCTCTCTCTCTCTCTCTCTCTCTCTCTCTCTCTCTCTCTCTCTCTCTCTCTCTCAATTTGTATCTACATTATCAACCTTGATCCGTCTGTTGCCTCAGCCCAATTGAAATCCTATATCATTTTAGTCATCCTATATATCTGATGAAGAAGTGAAGCCCACTTAAGTTTTTTTCCTTTAAAGAACAGGATCTCCCATTTCTGCACCAGAAGGCCTTGGAATACCTTTCTCTTTGTAGCAAGAGAATTTTCAGATAATTGAGGCTTCCATTCTTAAGGCCTTTTCTTTTAAGCAGCTGTCTCATTGTATCAAACTGCCTGCCAGAGTGATTCTTCCTCCTATTTGGCTAATCAGAAGGCAATAAACGCCCCTCATGCCAACTTGAGGAGCAGAAGGGAAGCTGAGTGGTTCCCAAATTGGACAGAATGAAGCATCACATTAAAGGACATTGTTTTTTTCTCTCTCCTCAATCCATTGATCAGTGGATATCAGGGTCTGGGAAAGCAACCCCCCCCCCTTCCTTTGCAAACTGTTTGCATGGAAAAGCACCTGGTATAGCTCTCATCTAGGAGAATCCAAAGGAAAGAAATGTCATCCTACCCATCTCTTTAAATGTTTATCAGTAGAGGTTACCCTTATAAGGAGGCAGTAAAAGCACCATCATTTCTTCTATTGGCCTAGGCTTCCATCTCTAAATCAGGCCTCAAGCAAAGGAAATGCATCACTTAGCTCACATGGCCAATTGAGAAGACAGAATGCCTCTTAGGATCCTGGGAGTGGATCCTGGCACCAACTCATCCTATACCTTTCTCTATCTCAGGCTTTTAGATGGGGAATTAAGGAGGGCCATCACGAAGGTATTGCTTAGATATTTGATGTCAGGAGAGCCTAATCTCAGTTATTCACTGATCTGTTTTAGATCCAGGAATAGCTGAAGTATTGTCTGTAAGCTCAAAGCCAGTAAGAATCCTCGGATGCAGGCTCATCAAGATGGAGTGTTACCAGTTGTAAAAAATGCTTTCCTTATTTCCAAGTTTTATGGTACACATTCCCAGGTCATTATTGGATTCTAAAATTTGATGCGTAGGAACCTCAGTTCAGTTTCATAGGCAATCATTTTAAAGTTGGTGAGGTGCATGCAAGCATCCTATGTATAGGCATAATATTCTTTAAATAGGAGGCTACTGTTTCACCAGTCAGACAATAGAAGCCATATCCCTGCTTATCTAATCCAGAGTACCATGGCCCAAATAATATTTGGTCATACTCTTAAGATTTGGAATGCAGATCTAATCTATTCCAAGTATATGGTTAAGCCAGCATTGAATAAATGTAACAAATAATGTATAAAATCTAAAAGAAGAAATGAGTAGTTTGAGCCATCTATCAGAACAATATAGAGGTGATTTACTAGAGCCCAGACTTGCTCACTTAATATTTTTCAGCCAGTTTAATAAGTACTAGGAGTCATTTGACATTGGTCAAAATACCAGCAAAAGCAGTACCTTGTTGGTACTTTTCAAAGTTTCTGCTCCTGTAGAGTGCTGCAAGTAAAAATGATATACCAAGATCCACCAGCAGAAGGCAGTGTTGCTTCTCCATCATCAGAGGCACCTGAGTATTTTGTACAGTTGGTCCTAGCTGCATCGTAGAACTGGAAGACATAACCTTACCACTGATTTATATTGTCTTCCAGGTGGCCATGGCAAACACTGATGATCCAGGCCATTCAATCGTCTGTTTGCCTTGGTTTAATCATAAAAGTTCTCCGTTCTTTCCAAGATGTGCAAAGAGAATAGGAACGAGGGAGCATTCTGGATCTCAGAAGGGTCAGCTGACATGATGTGGCATGTTCTATATAGAAAATCTGAAGCCCATAACTGGTTCTCCATAGAGGGCACCTTGGTTGAAAAATGCCTTGAACATCAAATGGTTCTAAGTGGTTTTGTATGCTTCTCCTTCGTTCTTCTACTGACCTGCTTTCTATGTAACATGTACCTGAAGAAAGCAGAAGTTACCATATTTGGCAGCTATCAACAGTCTGAGTCTTCAGCAGGTCCTTTCTATGTACATGTCCAGAATACAATAGGTTTTAAATATTCTCTGCCTCTTTTATAAACTATATTTGCAGGTCATGTCCACTTTCCACAAGGCATAGGGAATGTGCCTGCCATTTTTTTTTTTTGCCAGCCAACAATTTTGAAATATAAGACAAGGAACTACATGTGTAAAAAGCTATTAGATGTCAACTGTAGAAGATCAAGGATTGGAATTGGTTAGCTTATGTCTTTCTTTCCAGCAAGCTTGACTACAAATCATTCTGCATAGGCACCAGGTGGATTAAACTGTATATAGCCTATTGCTACAAGGGACAACTTGTTGCTGCCCTAGCAGGTATGATGGCCCACTCTACTAGAATCATAGCTACATTGCTTACAGGAAATTTATGACAATTAGGGCCAGAATTGCTCTTGCTAAGTGATGCAGTTATTAGATGAGTTGTGCCCAATTTTATGACTCTTACACCATAATTATTAAATGAATCTTCTTTGATAGATTTTACTTATTATGAGTCATGGAAAGGTTGCAAATGGTGATCACATGATCCCTGGGATGCTGCAACCAGTGTAAATATATGCTGGTTGTCATGTGCCTGAATTCTGATAATGTGACTGAAGGGTCACTGTAACAATCATAAGTGCAAGGATCAGTAATCACTTGCTTTTTTTCAGGACTGTCATAATTTCAAATGGTTGTTAAATGGTCATAAGTGAAGAATTACCTTTACTTTCTATATAAATGTCCAGTGAAGTAAAATATGCAGGATAACAACACAGTCCTTTGAGAAGTACTATGAGCTTAGTAGGTTTATGTAAAACTTTCTTTGGCAGATGAATCTTGCAACAGGTTATTGCTAAAGATCCCCAGCAAATAGATCCATCTGTTGGGAACTATTCCAGGTAATGATAAAGATATTTTACAACTAGTAAAATTAAACACTGGATTTCATTTTGGAGTACCTTTTTCTACTATAGAAAGACAATATCCACACCCATACTCCTTAGTAAAAGATAGGTTTTTCACTATAAACTTTCCACTGTATTTACATCTCTTTTTCTTCTTTCTTATTTATGAAGCTTTTTCAGTTCTTTAACTAGGTTGGGAGGGTGTTATTCTTTACTGCCACCTAGGGACTACAGAAGACTATTTGGTCCTGTTTAAAGGAAACCACCCACCCAGCTAGTAAAGAAATTTGATGGTAAAATCCAACAGTCCACTGTATCAGTTAGACTCTACCTCAAGTGGTGTTTCCATTTAAACATTTAAGAATTGCTGAGAAAGGCAAAAAAAAAAGTACTAAGAAACAAGATTGTGAAACAAGAATTGGGAATGTCTACTTTGGGGAAGAAAAGGATTCTTTAAATATCTGAAAAGTAACTGCAGAAAGTAAAGCTCTCCCTTCTAGAGCACAAGGCAATCGGAGATTTAAGCTTCAGAAAGGCAGATTCTGATTAAGTGTTTGAAAAAGAGTGTTTAACTGTCAGAGGGAAACTATTCTGTCCCTGAATAATTGGATAGTAATTGAATAGTTGGATTCCAACTAGGATTGATTGCCTAAATGTCCTATTTCAATACTCCAAATATATCACTGTATAAATCCTGCTAAGAATTTCAGTATTTAATAACATCCGGTTCCATACTGTATTTTTTTGTGAAACAGCACAATGTTAATAACATACATAAGCATCTTTTAAAGTTTGTATCTTAGAAAAAGTATTTTATTTTGTTTTTAAATTGAAATTGACATCTGAAAAAAAAAACATTGTTTGATTTATTTCCAGTTTAAGGGACTTTGGGAAATTAAAGGTTTGCAAGAATTCAGAAAGTCTTAACTGTATTTTTCATATTACTCATTTATTTGATCTCGAGTATTTTTTGTACTTGTTGCAAAAGAAAGAGAGAGAACTCTGAGAAGCAAAATAGATAAGAGCAACCCAAAGATGCTACAAATTGCAAACACATTATCCTTGATGGGCTGTTATCACGTGCCTCAGGATACCTTCTTAATCTGCAACAACTGAAAGTGCTTTGGCAACATTATGTACTGTTTGTTTATTGGATGCATTTATGCCCAGCTCTGCAATGTGAAATGACCCTAGGGATGTTGGCAGAATAAATAAGATTTTTAAAAACGTTTTTAATGTTTTGTGTAAAAAATTATAGAAAAGTATAACAACTTCTAACTTTATTTTACCTGCTAATATAAAGAGGAGAGATAAAGTAACAGCCCTGGTAACAAAGCAAAGACAAAAGAATCAGAAATGTTGAAGTGATGAAGAATCTAAATAGAAATACAGGGGAGAGAAATAGTGAGTAAAAAAACATGTTCTTGCAAGTAAGAAGCCTTGCAAGATGCTTTTCTGATCTGGAGTGTATCTTATTGATTAAAACATTATGGATGCCGGCTGTAAAAGGAAGCCCTTTGAGAAGTATATTAATTAAGCTCTTCAGATCATCAATCTCTCTCTTTTTTTAGAGAAAGCTAGCCAGATCAAATGAAGATATTAGTATAATTAAAAATGACGATAGCTCTAGTATATCTTGATATCAATATACTCCAAACATCCATTACATTTGATTAAACCGGCAGTAATCCACTTCCTGATGATTTCACGATTATGCACCACCTTGGTACTAAAATCATAGCAGTTTATGAATAAAATTTGTTTGAAACAATTCAGAATATGTACCTTCTAAAAATAAAAGTGACATGGGAGTTCTGAAGAGTACATTTAGTACAAACTTTTATTAGAAATAAGCATGTTAGAGAATGTTTACTAATTAATAATTACTGCTTTATGATTTAGAGCAAATCTACCACTCCCTGTGTTTAATCAAAAACATGGGCAAAGTCTGAAAAAGTTACGCACTAGGTACTAGTTTGAGGAAGGGCAGTCTAGATTAACTTGTTAGTAGAGTTTGGTGGGATCAGAAAACTGCAGTTAGAAATAAGAAATAAAATTAAGTCCAAAGCAAACATGTTTTAGCATTGCTAAGTGCGACTTATTTTCATAGTCCCGGGGTCATTTTTTGAAGTTACACATTTATCACATGTAGAATTATAATACTCCATACTTTAGATTCTGTCATTTTTATTAACTTCTGAATGATCAATTTGCAGCAACTGACTTGACTTGAGGTATATAATAAAGATGTATATACAATACATCAATGCAACATGGTTCTACATATAATCTAGTATCTTGTTCTGGTGATGGGCGGAGTGTTTGGTTTGTTTTGTTTTTTGGGTACTTTGAAGTCATTGTTGACTCCTGGAAACTGCCTGGACTAGTCCATGTAGTTTTCTTGGCAAGAGTTTAAAAGCCATTGTCTTTTTCCTATGGCTGAAAAAATGTTGTTGATCCAAGGTCATGCAGATGGCTTTGTGCCTAAGGCAATACTAAATCTCACAGTCTCCTGGTTTCTAATCTAGCAGTCCTGTATCTTTCATTATGTGATGCTCTTTCTAATAAAAATTCCCAAAATTAAATAGGTTCCTCCCCTGAAGTGGTCGTCTAATGTATGATTCTTGAAATCATTGATGCAATATAATTAACATATGTAACTAACATTCTACCATTAGAACAAATATTAAGATGCAGTCATCTACCACCTACGGAGGAGTAAGCCCTGTTGGTTTGACTGGAATTTAATTCTGAGTAGTCATATACAGGAACCCATTTCATAGCTTCTGTTCTGATTAAACAATAGATAATGCATGTTCTGGGTTGGGGAAGCATGCAGAGAATTGGACAGGTTTTGGTGGGAAAATATAAAACCTATTAAAAGACAGATGACAATCCATGAAGCATATCTAAGGAAACCAACAGAAAACACTTTGCAATTCTTGATTTTCAAGGTCAGGTTGTATCACCGAAAATTTTGACTTGGTTTTCTGTTTTTCTCTTTCAGTTGAATGGATTGCTGCAGTTGCTTTTGCTGCAGGAACAGCAGCTGTTGGATATCTCGCTTACAAAAAGTTTTTTAGCAAGGGCAAAGGTTGTAATGGAATGGTGAACCTCCATATTCAGAAAGATAATCCCAAAATAGTTCATGCATTTGATATGGAAGATTTGGGAGAGAAAGCAGTATACTGCCGATGTTGGAGATCTAAAACAGTGAGAGAAATCTCTTGTAAATTTTTATTGTGAATGTATTTGTTGAATTTCCAAAACAAAATAATGACTGCTAGATTATAGTTAATTGTCCATTGGGCGGGTGGAATAAACAGGAAGTTGTTACTAGATCCTTGAAGTAATGATCAAAGAGTGTTTGAAACAGAAATGATGATGATGTGAAAAGAGAGAAAAAATTGGGAGAGGGAAAAGCATTCAAAAATATTTCTGTAAAGAATTCTAAAGAATTGGCATGTCCTGTATTTCTGAATCAATGGCTAAGAATCCACAGAATATTAAGTAAGTTTCTTATGGTCTTAAGTTAAAACTAATTCAACAAGATACACTTTTTCATGGGTGTGTCAGAGATTGTTTCAGAAAGACTGGCTTTCAACACAAAAGGATCAGGATACATTTATTCATATGATATTGCTTTGTCCTTCTGTTGGCTTGTTTTGATTCAATAGCTATATTTTAGCTATCTGGGCTTACAAAGATCAGTATGATTTAAAGCAGGGGTCCTCAACCTCCACCCCCGGCAGCAGCCCTCGATCAGAGCTTGAACCCTTTGGGACCGGGCGGCAGATGTGGTGGATGAGCAGCATATACATCCCCACTTGCACTAGCAGTGGGTGGGTGCGGACGCCACTACTTGCGCAGATGAAGTTGCGCACATGTGCTTGTCCGCAGTTTGTGTGGAACCATCCCTTCTCCCCAGCCATTCCACAAAGCTGGAAAGATTGAGGAACTCTGTGGTTTAAAGAACTGAACGTACTGTTGAGTTATAAAACTAAAACTTGGAATAGATTTAAGAATTATAAATTTCTTGGGCATCAGAACAACAAAAGAATAGTAATTCTTTTCAATGAAAAAAAAAATGCAGTCCTAAGATTTTAATTCAAATTCTTTGTTTATGGAATGGTAATCAATTTACAAAATCGAAAGACTAATAATTCACAAGTTCAGGATTCAGTTTGTTTGTTTAAAAACTGGCCTGAATACTCTTACACAGAAAGGTATTTTTATATTAAAGCAAAGAAAATAAAGGATGAAAAAAAATCTTTTATCTTGTTTTTCTCACAAAACAAACATGAAATATTTTAAAAAAAACGTTTTAGTTTTAAATGGTAGGGAAAGTGAAAGAAATTGATCTGTGTTTTGATTGTTGATAGCAAGGCTTCTGATTCAGAATATGAACTCAATTAGTATTTTATGGGACAAAATACATACCCTGCATTTCCCCTACTTTTTATGAAAGTTAGTGAATTTTGTTAATTCAAACCAAAAAGGCATGATAGATGGAATGATTTATATGATATCTAACCATAATTGCTACTACTCTGCCTATGCAGAAGTCTTTGTCACGAAAGCTATTAATCCTCTTGATTAATGCATAGAAATCCAAATTTTTATATTGATCTGGGTGAGATCCACTTTTATTTACAATGAAAAGAGGAGAATTGGTATATTGATACATTCTGGTATAGCAACGTTTATTTGCTTGTTACATTTATTTGCTGTCTCTCTGGCTGTGAAGCTACTCTAGGTGGCTTACAACAATAAAAACGAAGAAATGAAAAGTAGTGTAAACATAACAGTAGCAACGTAATGGAACAATGGAATAAACAGTGAAAAAGAAAACAAAGAGAATACTGTGATATGAGAAAAAAAGATGAGAAAGCAGGGAGCAAGGTGGGGTTTGCTATCAAACTATGAAAGCTGCTAGTAGCCACCTCCAATATCGTACTCCCCATTGGGTCCCCAGGCCAACTGGCAGAGCCAGGTCTTCAGGCTCTTACAATGCCAAGGTTAATATCAATTGATATCCCAGGGTTGCTTGGAGCAATCAGAGTACTTTCACAGATCTAGAGTTAATAATAATAGCTGTCAGGATTTCGCCCAGTCTGCTGGGGAGAAGATACATCTTTTTCCTCAATCTGCAGCTTTTCTCTCCAGAAATTTTTTGCCTTCAGTTGGATAACTACATTTTCTTTTACTTGCAATTTACTTTGATGCCGACTCTTTATCTTGCTGAAGATGTACATTTAATATGTGTTTTCCTTTCAGTTCCCCTTATGTGATGGGTCTCATACAAAACATAATGATGAAACAGGAGACAACGTGGGACCTCTAATCATCAAGAGGAAAGATGTGTGAACAGCAAATAGTTGAGACACCATCAAAACGATATTGTCGCCGTGTTTTCTGGTCACCGGTATTTGGTGTGAAAGAAGATCTTAATTTCACCGAAGATGTTTAGATGTGGTATATACAATGCACTGCAGCACATGTAGTTCATGTTGCTTGCTTAAAACACTACAGCGTATATGTTAGAAACAATACCTGTGACTTGCTGATTTTTTTGTCTTGTAAAATGCACATTCTCATTAAGTGTAAAAAATAAAAAACCCTTTAGAAGGTACTTGAAACAATGGAGATACATTAAATTATTTTCAAATACACACTGTTTTCCTAAACTGTCCTTGTCAAGAGCCATGAGATTAAACCTATATTTTTGTCAATCTCTAACTAATATATAGTTTTCTGACTTTTTTTTTTTAAAAAAAAGATCTGCAGTATGCAAGGCATCAAAACCACGATGAAGCTATGATTACTAAATTGTATACATTTTAAGTATCAGAAACATTGCAGATGGAAATTATATTGCACAATGTTGGTAGGCACATATCTTTCTGCCTTACATATCTCTTCTTTTCTTACATATCTATAGTAGTGTTTTGCTGGAGGTAAGTGGTTGGATCTGTGCCACGGTCATGAATTATTTTAGAGAAGGCAGATGACTGCAGAAGCCCAAGAACATGTCAGAAAAGAGGAAAATGCTAGAATGCACCTGTTAATTGACACACATGCTTTAGGAATGTAAAAGAAAAAGCAGGATGGGGGTTGTATTTCAGATGCTGCAGGACATGCTACTAGAGAGGACATCACCCTGTTTATACGGAATGAAATAGAAAACAGCCCAATCTGTCAGGTTCAGAATTCCAGCCCTTGGGATATGGAAGAAGACCAGGTGGCTTGTGCAAATATGGAAAGATAGGGAGGATCCCCTGGATTGAATATGCAGAGCTTCAGATGCTGGATAGTAGAAGTTTGTGAATTAAAACCTTTATACAGAGGTGTCAAACTTGCATCGTCACATGACCTATTGGGACTTTTTCCCACTTGCTAAACCAGGTGGGCATGGGGCCAGCACATTACGTATCCTGCAAGTCTGACACCCCTGCTTTAGTAGAAAGACTGCAAGGAAAAAAATTAAGGGACAGTCCATTGCCATTAACTGATAGGAGTGGAAGAAGAAAGCATACTTTATATACTTACCGATAAGCTAAGAATTTTAGGTGCCAATTTATATTTGGATGGGCCTATATGCAAGTATATATAGTAATTACAAGCAGATATTGAGGGAAAGAGGAAACCGGAATATTAGGTAGGTTACAACTTGATTTGTTTGTATTCTATTCTGGATATAGAGAAACATTTGGCTTAGCAAATGTTTTCACTTGTGTGAATTACTAGATTATACTTCATTAGGGGTTAGTACCCAGAATAAAACCCCTCATTTAACTACCGGCTCTGGGTGTATCTATATTAGCTCCTATCCTGATCCACCCTCACAATATTGACTCCTTGAGCAATAAACCAAGTCCTGCTACCTCAGCTGGCTAGTAGGAACCCGAATGCCTGGATTTTTGTCCTTAATGGTAGTAATAAACCAATTCTGTATTGTTTACTAGCCAGTGTATTGTGCTATTTATGAAATAAGGCAGTTCTGTCCAGTTTTTTGGGAGAATACAGGTCCTTTGGGACAAGAAATAGCTGGAGTCCTAGATGAAGACCTCAGGCAGAGTGAGTTATTTAGTGGCTGGAATTGCAATAGGGTAGTTTTTTTTAGTTAGAGTGGCTTTTTTTGTATTTTATGTTTTTAAGCAGTCTGTGTATCCATTTAGTATATTTAATAAAGTTGAATTTTGTTTAAATCCTGGGATTTACTAGATGCCCTCTATTACCCACCTCAGCCTGGCTGAGCTACTTATTCCCACTTTTTTTGTATAGTTTATCTTTCTATATTTAGCCAGACCTGAGATACCCCAGGTGGTGTGGAAAGGGAAAAGGGTTGTGGTGAAGGTAGTGGGGGGTAGTAATTTTCTAGTCCTGTTCACCCACAGGTGCTGAAATACTTAAGGAGGGGCAGATTCAACCCGTGTTGCCTTTTCCCTCGTTACAAGGGATTGCATGCCAAAACATAAGCTTTTAAAATTGATATTCCATATGCAGTTTCTGATACCAGCTGTACCTACTGTTCTGAATTGCAAGTGATGTCGCTCTGTGGCACTTAGCTAAATTACAGTACAAACTGAGTATAGCAGGTAATGTAATTGCACTGTTTTTTTTGCACTAGAAAGAATAGAAAATCTTAAGCTACTTGCATGATTCTAAAATATTACAATCCCTTGCAGATGATGAGGATTTTTATTAGTTCACTCGGTTCAGGTAATTTGTTGCTTGTATAGTTCATCCTGTTATGATAGTATGCATCATCTGATGGCTTGGGATATACACTATTGAGCCACAAATGACTAATTTGGTTCTGGTTTAATATGCTGTTCAAAAACTATGGAGTGTGTGATTCATGCACATACGTGCAGATTGTAGCATTTCAGAGCCTGGAACATACTGTTTTGATCTTGAAATACACTTCCAATTTCAGAAAGTGTTAATGATGCTTGTTTGGAAGGGTTCAGAGCTCAGAAAATTTCTGGTAAAATCAGAACAGTGACAGAATAGTTTCTGTAGGATCAGAATGTTATTTTTCAAACTCTTGAATATTTTGAAAGGACAAAATCCAAATACTTTGGATTTAATTTGGAAATGGATCTGAATCTACTTCCAGCCTCAACATTATACCATTAACCAAGATTGACCTCTCCAACATTTCTTGGGGGTCTCTACATTCTGAAGTCCTGCATTTGTAAGAATGTTCTGCTGCCTGCGTTTGCTGTGCATGGCAAGACTTTATTTGACAATGTGGCCGTTTAATTATTTTGGCACCAAGACAAAATGGGTTGGTTTGTGATTTATTTTTTTAAACCCTAACCTCTGAAGTAAAAGACAAAAAACCTGTGGCGTATGTTTTTACGCAGTCCATGGATTTATATTAAAATGCATGAAACAAGGAAAAGGGTTGGGAAAAATGATGGAAAGCAATTGCGTAACTGAAAGATTTCTTAGTTAAAAACTCCATAATTGTCTACTCTATTACATCTCACATTAAGCTGAAAGTTTGATTATTAAGAGCACATGTTCCATTTTATTATATTGCCCCTTTTGCTTGCTGTTCTTTAACTATGCAGCTTTCTGCATTCTCTGAAACTCTGACAAGTCTCAATTTCTGCGTACCCCAAATGGTAATTACAATTTTGGTTAAAGAACAGACTGATGGGGGGTTGATGTAATAGGCCATTATGTACCATACTTACAATATTTTTAAGGTTAGCTTGCCAAAGAAAAACTACAGTATTGTACACCAAATGACTATATCTGCACATGATGGAACAATCTAAAACATTTTAGTCAATCATGCAGCTAATTTATAATTCAATATGTTGTGCAAACCCAACCAACTGGAACTACTGAATAAATTGTGGTCATAATTATGAAGCAAGCTTTGGCAAAACACATTGTGCTTTTACCAAGGAAACTATGTAGAAGTATCCATTCAGTCACTAGAAATCCCAATTCCCTCTTTATTTTTTTAACCTCAGGAAATAATGTAACTCAGCCCAACTGAGTTTAATGACCCAAGACTATATACATGTTTACAGTTGTATGAACACAGCGTGGTTTAAAGGTGCTTTTAAAACCTTAAAAGCCAACTCTGAACTTTTAAGTCCCCACAGTGAATCGAAGGATGGTTTAGCATGAAATATTTAGCCCGGTTGCAGTGCGGAAACCACTTTCGGAAATAGCAAGGCGGAAACAGCGTTTAAAACACATCTCTGCCACTGACTAAGGCACCGCCGCCGTACGCTTCGGGTGCCTTCAACAGGAAACACATTCAGGGCAACTCTGAGCCCAAAGGTGGCTTCAATTGATACCAGCGCGCAGGCGCAAAGCGCGACGCGCACGCTCAGTTAGTGCCTCGGTAGGTAGTCTTCGCCTCACCGAGCGGAGGAGCGCTTAGCTCCCCGAGGGAGAGAGGCGAAGGCGGACGCGCCATGGAGCTGCGGGCCTGGCCGGGTCCACAAACGGACAGCCGGGACGGCGGCGGGCCTTGAGGGTAAAGCGGGAGGCGTAGCCATCGCGGCTCTTTAAAGGACATGGCCACCGAGCCGCCTCGGCGTGTGGAGAACCGGGAGGCCGAGCGGTTAGAAGGACTTCCCGGCTCGGCGCCGGCGGGGGCAACGGCAGCAGCGAACGGGAAAGAGGTTGAAGCGACGATGGGGCTCCTCGACGGCTGCGTGCCGCTTTCTCACCAAGTGGCGGGGCACATGTTTGGCAAGGATAAGGGCGGTGAGTGGCGGCCGAAGGGAGGCGGAGGAGGAGGAGGAGAGGCGAAAGTTTGACCCGCGAGGCGGTGAGCCGGTCGGCAGGCGAGATAGCAGTCTGGGGGTCTCGGGATCCCCTTCGCCGGCGGTGGAATTTCCACCGGCCTGCTGCCGGGAGATCATTTTGAAATGGGGCCGGTAGGCAAGTACGGTAATTCTGGGTTTTCCGACCGGCCGCCAGCTCCTCTTTCTCCCGGGTTTCTATCCTCTCTCTCCTCCTTCACTGTTTTTGCCTATGATGCGGGTTGCAAGGTTTCATCATGGGGTTGGGGGGCGGGGAAGGACCGGGTGGATGGGGGACATAGCTGCCCCGGGGGCTGGGTGGGACCCAACCAACCAACCGGTCTTTTATGATACCTTTACGTCGCTCTTTTGTGGCCCCTAAACGGCTGAGGGCAGCCTGCATGGTGGACTTTCTTTTGTGTCCTGGATAATCTAGTCGGAGCTGTCGGGGATATGACAGGCGAAAAAAGCGCGGAAGTCAACACAGGAGTGATTTTCGTGGTTTTTCTGGTGTGGTCTTGCGGCTTGTCCCAAAAGTGCTTTTTTTTTTTTTTTTTTCAAGAGGACTTTATTGTTTTTCCTCTTTTGAAGATGTTTCACTTCTCATCCAAGAAGCTTCCTCGGCTCTGACTGGATGGTGGGGGAATGGAAGGATTTATATTCTTTTCAAACAGCTGATCATTTGCATCCTTTTAGAAATGCATTGAGGCCACTCTGAAGTTTATCTGTGTCCTCAGAGCCATCTGAGTAGTGCTAATGGTTCCTGTAGTCTGCAAATCTTTCTGGAAATCCATTAGCACTACTCTGGTGACTGAGGACACAGAAAAACCTCCCAAGTGCTTCAACAACCTTCTTAAAAGGATGCAAATGATCAGCTGTCTGCAAGGCATATAAATCCTCCCACCATCCAGTCAGAGCTGAAGAAACTTCTTAGTTGAGAAGCAAAACGTCTTCAAAGAAAATCCAGAAAGTCCAGTTGCTTCTTGAAAACACCCTCATAATAAGCTTCTATGATACATTTTATTTTAGCTCACTTTGTCAGATGCATAGTGTGGCTAAATGGATGTAGGGTTTAAGTTGGGAGGAGGGTGAAAAGGAAAAAGACAGGTTGGTTGTGTAGATACCAGCTGATTACAAATGCATTTAGTCCTCAATTTACAACCAGAATTGAGCCCAGCATTTCTTTTACTAAGCGAGACAGTTGTGTGAGTTTTGCCCTATGTTACCACGTGACTTGCTATAGTTAAGTGGATCACTGCAGTGGTTAAGTAAGTAACATTTAAGTGAATCTGGCTTCCCTGTTGACTTTGCTTGTCAGAAGGTAGCAAAAGGTGATCAAATGGCCCTTGGGATACTGCAGCCATCATAAATACGAACCAAGTGCCAAGCATCTGAATTTTGATCATGTGGCCATAGGGATGCTGCAATGGTTGTAAGTGAAAAATGGTCATAAGCCACTGTTGTAACTTTGAACAGTCACTAAACAAGCTGTTATAAATTGAGGACTACCTGTATTTGTATTCTGTATTATTAAAATCCACTGTGGGTTCAACAAATTCCACTCCATCAACCTCAACAGGTATATATAGAACAGGTAGAAGTACTTGTACTTTGTATTTGATGAATGTCTCATAATTATGAACCAGGTGCCGAGCATTGATTTCAACTTGTTCCATTCAATGAACTTCAGACTTCACCTATATACAGAGTACATCATTTCCTTGATATCATCATTAGTGCTTGTAATCTGACTCATATGTGACCTGCATCTACATAACTAGACTGTCTTCTTTCTTTCTCCAATCCCAGTTTAAATCCTTCAGTTTAGCTACTCTGTGCACTAATGAAATGAGCTAAAGCTCACAACGTGTTTTCCTTTTAATAAGCTTTATTAATTAGAAAGGGTATTCACTTTTTCTCATTTTTTTAGCATAGGCTAAGGTGACTGTTTTTCTATTCTCAGACCTACTTTACTGACAGTTTTTGCACGAATCCATTACTAACCCCACTAAATTTATCATTTACTGTAATTGTTTTAGCAAAATTTACAAGACAAGTAATTGAAAATGTAAAGATCTGAAATTCACGTAATGGCTGGCTTTGCTTCTGGCTTTTTGTCATCAGTTTGTCATGTTATTTATAATATAACATGATAGTTTATGGTAGATATATTTTCATTTTTAATATTTATTAATGGATATAATAGACTGCTATATTTTCTTTCCCAAGAAACAGCTTAATTCCTTATATGATTTCCATACTGAGTTTGCATCTTCTATGCTTGATCTAAATACCGTATTTCCCCATGTATAAGCACCCCCTTTGTATAAGCCACCCCCCCAATTTTTGGACTGTGAAGTTTTGAAAAAAATATTTTATTAGAGAAACAAGTTATGAAGAAAGAAAATTTACAAAGAAACAAAATTCGACGTCTAGATTTACAACCGGTCATGACGCAAAGCGGTGCAGGCGGCGCTAGCAATCTGCATCGGAACGAGAGTAGGAACGAAGCATTCAGGCCGATGCCTAGCGTATGCATTTCTATCGCGTACTCGCACTCGTAATCGTATCATCACTTACAATTTTTACAAAAAAGTATAGCATACTGCTGGAAAACCAGTTTATTCCTACTTTATTATTTTATGCATTTTTCACGTATAAAAAGTGTACCTGCTTTGTATATGCCACCCCCCTACTTTTTGGGCTTGAAAATTTTGGAAAAAAAGGGGTGGCTTATACATGGGGAAATACGGTAGCAGGAAATTTACTTATTTCTCTGTCTCCCACGATGATATTTTTAAAATAGCTTCAAAAAGCTACTAGTTCTTCAGGAGAAATTATCAAATTGGTTATATTGCTGGGAAATACATCTCTTGTAGGTTTCTATAAGAAGCAGAAAAATATAGGATAAGTAAAGTGTTTTATTAAAAAAAGGATCTGTATTCATGTGTTAACTGAACCATGTTGGTTTGTTTTTAACTGGGTGCTTTCTGTCTTACATAAATTTGACATAGGTGGGAGTGACCAAGAGGAAGAATGAAAACAGGGAGTGGGAAGAAGAAAATAATGAGCTGTTAAAGAGACAGTCTTAGTTTTTCACAGTCAGTGAACTTCAAAAGAGTTTATTGGAAATGTTCTCAGAAAACAACAAATGAAAGAATGCTTCCATGCCCATTTGGAAGGATTTTTAAAGCTGCAATTTTTACTTTGTCCATTTTTCCTAGCCTGCTTTTTATAGACTTACAGTATATTAGATGGAACACTATAAAGCAACAATTTAGAAAGAGCTTTAATTATCTAATAAATTGCTACCGTTTGAAATAAAAAACTTTTTATTAGCTGCAGTCTCCAGAAGAAATGTTGCTTGCTACTGTTAAGGTTAATCCTCATAGATTGGACTCAATATTTTGTCTAACAGAATATGTGTTTAAATTATCTGCTTGTAGGAAATGTGACACCACTTTTGGTTTAAGAATAAAATTTCCTTCATGTTGACCTCAATTGCTAGGATTTTTATGGTAGAAACCATATAAAAGGGGTCTACCATTGCTTTTTTATGATATGTATTTTTTTCTAGTTTAACCTACAGCTCTGTTGTTTTCTGTTGATCTCTCTCTCACACACATGTTAACCTTCTTGGCTTTTTGAAATCAGCCAAGATTGTGTGGCTTTAGGTACTATAAACCATGTGTAATAAGTTTACTTTGGGGGTACTATGAAACCCAATGTTTATAGTTTTGATTGTAGAATTAAACTATATTAGCAGCTTAGTTTTTTAAAAACTTCAAAAATAATGGTACTTGGGGATTATGATGATAGGATTGAAAATGCACAGAGAATAGATTCTTAATTCTCAGATGCCAAAATGATTGGTTGAAAACATTTCTTGGTTAGAGATGGAGCTGATGCTCTGCGTGGTTTTCTCTGCCCCATCTCCTCAAGAACTGGCAAAGGCAGAATTATCCTAGTTCTATGATAATGTTAAATTGTTGTGTATAAATCTTTTAAAATAAAGTTATGAGAAAGAATAAAGGTTAATATTTACATGTACCGCAACAATTATAAATTGAAATAATACCACAGAACACTACTGCTTTGAGATTATTGTTACATAGTTCAGTTACACTTGTATAATTTAATTTTTATTATGCTTTCTTTAGTTGTAGAGTTCAAAGAGTATTTTTAATAATAATACATATAGTAAAATAGGAGCCTTGGTTATTTTTTAACTATGGGTGTAAAAGTTGCAGATCCAATTTCAGTTAATGATTATGGTGTTTGGATTAGTGGTAGGAAAACCCGGATTTCAGTGTTGCTTTAGTGTGGAAACCAAATGGGAGGCTTTGAGACACTCAGTCTCTCTTAGTCCTAGGAAGAAGGCAGTGTAAATTGCTTTTGAAAACACTGCCAAAAAATTGCATAGACGTTTCCATATAGTCACCAGGAAGCAAGACCGACTTGAAAGCACACACATGATGCAAGATCATTGTTATTTTTTTAAAAGAAGAATATGGTTTCAGTTAGGTCTATCCATCTGCATATTATACGCAATTGTGGTAGGATCTGGCACTGAGTTGTGTAGTGAAACTGCTGAGTAACCTTGAATCACTTGTGGGGAGGAAGTGGCTGAAGGGAGATTCTCCTTAAAACTTTTTTCAATATTCATCAAGTAGCTACTTACGTAGTCTGTGCTTAAGATTCCTGGGTATAGGTGAGCAAGTAATAAAAATACCACTGATTAGTTCATTGTATTGTTTCTGGTTCCTTGTGACTGGCAAATTGTTTGCAAAAAGTAGGATTTCTAATGCCTACTGTTCACAACATTTGGGGTAGCAGAGTTCTAATCTATGAAATTTTATATGTCATAAAGGCTGGGAGTTAAAATTAGGATTACTATTTGGTTACTAAAATAAATCATGGTAATTTATTTTTGCTGTAGCCTGCTAATATGCTGTCTGTTTGACAAAACCTTGATAGTACAAGAGACAGACAAGAAAGGAAAGTGGCAGTGGGCTTGAAAATTACATTACAGAAGTAAGATTTATGGAAATGAAATATGTTTCTTGCTTGAAGTATGCTGATTAAATGGCCCTCACCTTGGATACAGTGGCCTACATCAATTCTACCAGTGTTTCAAGATTCTAATTCTGAGGCTGCCACTTAGGAAATTTCTCAGTGTGAGGCAGGAGACCAAGAGTTCCAACAGAGAAACTATGATAAAGTAGTATAGTCTACAGTAGTATTATAGATTGCTGAGAATCAAAGTGGCTCTAACTAATGGACCCATTGAGCTAGGCATAGATCCAGCTAATACAATAGGCTTTAAATATATTTTTAGATAAAGCATGCTACAGTTCAACATCACAGAATATTACAATTGACACATCTCTTGTTCACTGCTAAATTTCAATTGATGTCCAAAAATGTATGGATAGCCGTGATTTCTCATTGATTATCCAACAAATATAATTAATATTGTCTGAAATTCTAAATAAAAATACTAAGTGTTCAGTATGAGACAATGGTATGTCATAGTACCAGTGGTGGGATTCAGCCAGTTCACACCAGTTTGGGAAAACCAGTTAACTTTCTGAGCAGTTTGGTGAACTGGTTGTTGGAAGAAATCATTAGGGCAGAGAACCGGTTGTTAAATTATTTGAATCCCACCACTGCATAGTTCTATAATTCCTTATAGTTCCATAGTTCCTTATACAAAGTAAGGGGACGTTCAAGCTAATCTTAACTAATTTCTGAGCTTCTCGGATCACAAAATCACAATAATAATGGAATGTATAAAAGGCTTATAATTAGTAACTTAAGAATGTAGCTTATACTGTTTGATTTTGAGAAGTCATGAGCCATGTTACCCTAATTTAAATCATGAAATGCACAGAGACAAAGAACAAACTCAGTACTTACTTATTTAAACTTTACCTCTATTATTGAGCTCTCCACTGCAACTTTTGAATGTTTTTTTAAGGCAGCCCCATATAGAGTGTATTACATTAGTCCGAATGGTGTGTGTGTGTGTGTATGACCAAGTCTCTGTGAAATCACTGTGAATAAGGCCTTCTGATCCATAAAATGAGTACAGTTGGTACACAAGGACAATGTGTGCAGAGTCCCCTAGCCATGATTGTCATCAGTTCTTTGAACAAGAGTTCAAAGAGTTCTTTGAACAAGAGTTGTAAGTCCAGGAAAAAATTCCAAATCATTTACCAACTTGGGAAGCAGAGCCTCACCTAGAATGAAAGATGACGTATCTCTGAAATAGGGAGTGCTCAAAAAACCCACGGCTGCTCAGTCTTGCCTGGGTTGAGTTAAAGCTCTCCCTTACTCAAACCCAGAGCTTCCAGCGCTATCCTTTTTTTGGAGAAAGAATCTCAGCGACATCACTTGGTCAGTCTAGGACAGAGTTGCACAGCTGGGTATCATCAGCATATTGATGATACTTTACACTCATGTTGATGAATACCTTCACTCAGCTGTATGTAGAAGGGGAAAGGGGCCATGGACTCCATCTCCCTCCCTCCCTCCCTCCGTCCGTCCGTCCGTCCTTCAAGACTGACGAATTGGCCTTGAAAATTGGGGGCGAAAAAACCCCACTGAAGTATTGTACCTTCCATTCCCAATTCCCCCCCCCCCCAAAAAAAAAAAAAATCCAGGTTACCACACTTGAAAGTCCTGAGAAGTTAAGGAGGGCCAGGATGATTCTACTACATCCCTCTCCCTACTTATCAAAGATCATCCACAAGTGTAATCAGTGCTGTTTCACTGCTGTACCAGGTCTGGATTCAGCCTTGAGTTGATCCAGATAATTAATTTTGTCCTGGGCCTCTGGAACTTAAGCCAACCCTCTTCTCAACAACTTTCCCAAGAAGGTTGACTATAACCAATAATTTAGGTTGTAAAATTGCCATATTTTTGAGGTACTTACCATATGGATTACAGTTAATTCTGCAAGTTATATTAAGTTTCAGCAGTAACTTTGATCTGCAGTTTGTAACTAGATCTGGTGTGTGTCTTTAATTAAAGTTGAAAACAATGAGAAATAGTGCATTATTTGTTTTTATGTAGCAGAATTGCATCTTGACAATATTATCGTTCACTAATTCTCAGTAAAGTGAAACTCCAGAACTAAGGCAGTTTGTTAAAGACAAGAAAGAAATTAATTTAAAAACATGTTTTACTCAGTATGTGACAGGTTTATTTTGGCCATGAAGTGACTACTAGACTCAGAATCTTAAATGCTTCTGTCATAAATAACTGTAATGTTGAGTTTTCTCTCTCTCTCCTTGCCTTTTTCTTCTGAGTATTTTGTGTAGTCTCAGAAAACATTCACTATGCTGGAAAAAACCAATTCCTATTAAAATTCACAAGTCTGCCTTCCCTGTTTTATTTGTATCAAAGAAATAATTAGAAATTATTCTAGAGCCGATTTCTTGGGATTTTATGTTAAAAATGCTCTTCTGTGTTTGAATTTCTGTTCATTATGACATAAAACTGAAATTGTATCATAGTTTGAAAATGAGCATATCGGGCTTTTGTTTTGTTTGTCTCAGGCATATTGCAGCATCCAGATGGCACTGTCCTCAAACAATTGCAGCCACCTCCTCGAGGACCCAGAGAGCTAGACTTCTACAATAAGGTAAAGTAATTCATTTCCTAAAACAACTGGAAGCAATTGCACTTTTTTGTACAATTGAACAACCCATTTTGTGTACTATCTGTGTAAACATGTCTTGCATTTTATTTTTTTGTGCTGCTTTCCATTTTTATAAATTGTACAGTGGTTCCGAAAGCTTTAAATTTTTGGCCTTTTAACTGTTGTATGTCTCCATTCCTAATGTTCTTAATTACATTTTCCAATGCTGATTAGAATACGATCTTGACTTGGGAATTTGTATGCCATCTTGGGAGACTAAAGACTTATGTGTATCAATAAAAGTATTGCTGTTTTGAAACAACCTCTTGAAATTTTCCTCTATTACTTTTGTTGTTTACAGACTATGGCATTATTTTTTACTCCCTTCTGAGAGATCTCAAAATAATACAAAAATCAGCCATAGAACTATTCATAAAGACAATAATAATTAAATCAAAACTAATTTAATATAGAAACAAGTCATTTATCATCAGTAAAATTGTCTTTAGTCTAGTGCTTCTATTTAGAAAGCATAGATAAGCCTTCTTTATTTAGACAAGTATTTGTATAGGCTTAACAAGACTTTATTTTAATCACACATATAAATTATAGTTATAATTTCTGTGTAAGTCAGAGTTGAACCAATATGTGACATTTAAAAATCATCAAATGTAACTGTTAAAAACTATTTACAGAATCTGTTACGTATTCTAGAGAATGTTTAGATTGAAAACCTACATTCTGGAAAGAAAAAAAATCAATGATATGAATGATGAATCACATTTCAAAAAATTAAACATTGTCAGAAGTATTCATGGCTGTCTCATATGTTTACATAGCAGCTATTCACCCTGATAATTTAATTATAATTTTGTTGTTGGAGTGATTTATATTGTTCATATCCTTTTATAATAAAATTTAAAAAGTTTTGTTTACTTGACTTGACTTTATTGTCAATGCATACAACAAAATTAAATTAAAAGGTATACTTAGACATTTAAATGTAAGTTAAAGGTGATACTGTGGTAGAAGCTAGTTTAATTTTAGTTAAATTTTCATGTTCACCTATTACCCCAAAATCATAAAATCAGAGAGACTTTAAGCAACTGTCCTTAAAGTTGTTCGACCCCCTCTTCCATCCCAGACTAATATTTAAAACATTAAAAAACGGTTTTTTAGAAAAAAGAATGTAAAATCTTTGCTGAGTTGGAGAGAATACATAATGTGTCTCCCACTGGAATTACCGAACAGTAGTATGAACTTAGAAAGAACTGTAAACAGTTAATTACTATAGACGTTCTCGAACAGCTTGCTCTGAAACATTCAGTTCCCTTTTCAAACCAGTTCATGATTCAATTCCCTTTATAAACCAAAATCAGTCTGCAACTGACCCATTTAGCATGATTTTTATACAACAAAGTTTATTTTCTAGGCATGCTGATTAGAATCTGCAGTTTCCGTAGTAAAATAATTTGATTCTCAATTTACTTCTGCAGATTGAGAGTTTGGAGAGGAAATTATTTTGAAGTGAATAAAATTATGTTATAAGATGTCTGAAACTTTATTAGTGTTCTAAAATTAATTTGCTAACAAACTTCATCTCTATCTTAATTTATATAAGAGCTTAATTTATATAATTTATATTTTATAAATAAGCCAATCTATATTCTGTCAACTTTTTTGTCATCTGATTAGTTACTATCAAAAGAACTGAAAACAAGTTTTGTTCAATACTTCTCAGATAGCTTTCTAAAGGTGTATGGTTATTGCAATAGAATCTAATGTTTAGACATTTATACAAATAAAAATGTTTAAAGGTTTGACTAAACATTTTCCTCATTTTTGTCACATTTAATACTTAGTGGGTCCCCATACTTTATTTGTCCAGACGTTTGTATGGAGTCTATAAAGCTATTTAAACTGCTTTGGTTAAATATATTTCAGAAATCCCTCAGGGAATGGTTCTCAACCTGTGGTCCGCTAACCCCTGGGGGCTACAATGTCATCACAGGGAGCCATGAAGACTTGAAGAAATGTTATGATTTAAATATTAAGTCTTGGTGTCAAAACATATTTAAAGTGGATCTGTGGTGAAGAAAAGGTTGAGAACCACTGCCCTAGGGAGTTGGGTGCTTTAGACCGTGACAAAAACTATGATTTTTAAAAAAATAATAAATATAAAATATGTTTTTTTGATAGGAATAGATAGGTTAGCAATTCATTGATTGTCTGTAGCTGTATTGTTCATATTGGAGGTACCCTTCATTTTTACTCATATAAATTTGGTACTTATATAAGGTAAAGTTTAAATTTCCAAAGTTGCTATCATAGCAGAGAAATAGATAATTTATTACTGGATCCAATGCATTTCACTAACATTTCTTTTATTTCAGGTATTTGCTGATGGATGTGAAGACTCTGTGTTTCTTGAATTACAAAAATACTTGCCAAAATATTATGGAACCTGGTCATTGCCTACTGCACCAAATGGTACTATTGCTATATTCGGTGTGCTAGGCATGAATTTGATGGGAATTTCTCTGGAGGGTTTTCTAAGAATATCATACATTAAATTCTATCATACAGAACTTCATGAAAAGAGTATTTTAGAGCTGATGTACTTAAGTCCATTTCTGGTCACCATGGGTCAAAAAAGATGTCAAAGCCCTAGAAAGAGTGCAGAGAAGAAGAACAAAGTTGATAAGGGGTCTGGACCCTAAATCATATGATGAACGGCTAAAGGAACTAGTTACGTTTAGCTAATGAAGAGAGAAGGCTCAGGGGAGCCATGATAGCAGTCTTTCAATACTTGAAGGACTGCCATAAGGAAGAGGGTGTTGATTTATTCTCCATAGCACCTGAAGGCAGGACAAGAGGAAAAGGGGGAAGCTTGTCAGAGGGAGATGCACCCTGGAAATAAAGAGTAATTTCCTGGCAGTGAGAAAATTTATCAATGGAACAGCTTGCCTCCCTGAGTTGTGGATTCTCCATTACTGAAGAATTTCAAGAAAAGATTGGACAACCATTTGACTGGAATGGTATAAGGACTCTGCCCCCTTAAGCAGCTGGTTAGATTAGAAGGCCTCCAAGGACCATGTGATTCTGTGAGGGAAAGATCGTGTAAATAAATCCCAGGCTCATGAATCATAAGTGTTCTCGATTTCTCACCATGATTGTAAAACCAGAAGCCCTGTCCACCTTGCTCAGAAGAGAATTTCTGTTAGAAAATAATTTATATTGTTTCTCTAAATATTTTAATCATTTTTAAATATATCTGCAGTGCTATTAGATGTGATTAATGTTAAGCAAGATTTGAAATTAGTTGGAAATCTTGGTTAAGAGGAACTATGGCTAGAGATAACTATGGCGAAAATCAGTAGAGAAAAGGAGTATGATTGACAGTTAATATTAACAGTTTTCATTCATGAACTGAAGAAATAATGGGCTTTTGGCCTCCCTTTCCAAGATATTGAATTATAACCTGGTATGATAGATGTTTGTATATCAAATTTTTTTAGATACTGACAAAGCTGAAGTATCCTTAATTGTTTACAGATTTGTACCTGAAACTGGAAGACGTGACACACAGGTTTAAGAAACCATGTATCATGGACGTAAAAATAGGCCAGAAAAGCTATGATCCATATGCTTCAGAAGAGAAGATAAAGCAACAAATCGGCAAATATCCACTAATGGAAGAGATTGGGTTTTTGGTGCTTGGCATGAGGGTAAGCTGTCTCCTGGATATTGATTAAAGGGTGCTCTTGAAGAGATGTGTGCAACATAAGCTCGCTCCAGATTATTTTCTTTTTTCTTGTGAAGAGAATGAAGGATCGGTTTGGAGTTCATATATTTTTCTTACATACATAACGGCTTGTATACAGCAGGAAACATTTCCTGTTTTCATCATTACACATTATCCTCAAGTTAGGACCAAAAGTTTAACAACTGAAGTTATGACAGCCTTGTAAAGAATGTTTTACGGCCTGTAAAGATTTCTGGCTATCGTAAAACATCACATTGCCCTTTCTAGTCACGTGATTGTGATCTCGCTCTTGACAACCTGATTGTTGCACTCATGAGCAGTTACCAAGCATCCTACAATCCTGTTATTGCCGTTTACAATTTTCTCTGCTGGCTTCCCCAGAAAGTTAATGGGAAAGGCGGCAGAGGAAGTTGCAAGCTGCTGCCACCTGTGGTGGAACTGAAATTTGTCCCCGCCCCCCGCGTGCAGGCAGGTGTATTCCTCCTTCCTGCCAGAGGAGTTAATCTCCCCTCTGTATGTGGTAGAGAACTGCTTCGGCAACTGCAGGAATAGAGCTGGGATCTTTGAAGCCTGAGATTGATTTCTGCAACCCATGAAGGAGTTTCCCATTGCTCACGGAAAGCAGAAAACTTCTCTGAAGGACTGCAGGGACGGAGCGCTGATCCCACAGATCCCAACTCCATTTCTGCAACCAACCAGAGTAGTTCCCTTCCATGGTCCATTCCACTGGCAGGATGGAGAAACAAAGCTCCAAACCCAAAGATTCTAGCTCCGTTCTGCAGCCATTTATACTGTAGGTTCTTTGTGGTTCCCTTTTAATTATTTGAGTGGAATGCTGTATAAATACTACTGTGTGAGCCAGAGAATAAACTAGATTGTTTGTTTCTCCACTGTGGAAGAATATGTTTGTCCCTGCTGAAGTCTAGCATAGACTTTACATGATTAAAATCTGTAGGTTCCCTTACATTATAGACACAGGACATACTTTGTGAGAGATTTATATTTGTTATCATTTCATGTACCTCCAAGGTGTTTATACCGACAACAATATTGTTAGTTAAAAGGCTTTGGCAAGTTACTTACAGCTTTATTGTAGAAATATGTTTTGGAATTTTTAAAAATTATTACATCAAATCTATGGCTGGACAAGAAAAAATGAATTCTCCATATCCTCCTTTAAAAAAAAAAAAACCCTTGACTTTCAACATTGAAATGATAAATTTGTGACTCCACTTAGCAAAAACGGAGTGTTACTTTATGTATTTAGTTCTTACACATCGGCTTATACAAGTAAAACTTGTTTAGATACCACAATTGTGACCAGCAACTCAGTCATTAAGTAAAGTGATCGCTAACTAAAACCACAAATATGCTTGTGACCCTATAGTACTTCAATTTTCCTTTGCTTTACAGATTTAAATGTGAAGACTGGATGTAAGCTTTTTCATCACTGTTGTAACTGTGAATGGTCATTAAACAAGGAGTATTTGTATATGACACTTATAAAGTTTATATATATATATAGTTATAGTTATAGAGAAACCTTTTATAGAAACTATTGAATACAGTTTTATATGCATGTACAGATACACAACAAGTCCTTAAATATATAATCTTGTAATGGTCGTGCTATTTATTTAAATGTATTTTGCTGTTTAGTTAATTACAAAAATGCATTTTATAAAAGCACAGTTTAAGCAGAAAATTTCTAGATTTTGTTTCTAGATATTTTCTAGATTTTTTTTTAAAAAAATACTATTGTATATGTTATATACATTTCTATTCATATTGTCCTCTGAAACAAATTTTGTTTTGTTATAATTTTTAGTTAATTTAGATTCCCAATAAAACATAAAGCTATCAATGTTCATAGGGCAACTGATTTGAAGGAATATATCTGACAATTCTTCAATATTGTACACAAAATATTTCATTTGCATTCATTTGTTTCTTTCTTAGATTCTTCTGTAAATAAAGTATTAGATATTTTTTCAAAAAATACCCTAATTCATGTGTTTTACAAAGATCTAACTAGATCTAACTAGGTCTAACTCGTCTAATTCTTTCAGACTTCTGTGGTCTGAAGCAAAATGTTTTAATGTAAATGTAACATTTCACTAGAATTAAAATGGAAAAAAGAGCTCAAGAAATGACTCAGACTTTTCTCCTTTCTTTTTTAAAGGTTTATCATGCACCTACTGGCAGCTATGAGACACAGAACCAGCACTACGGAAGAGGATTAACAAAGGAAACTATAAAAGATGGTAATTTTTGTATAAAAGCTCTGTATTACATATATAGTCTTTTAAAAAGGAACAGCCGGGTTAGAATTTGTGTTATGGGCTCTGAACCATGTGTGCTTGGTAATTAAGAAAGTAGTCATCAATAGAAAAAAACATGGAGTTTAACAGAATGCCAAATGAGACAAAGAAGTAGCGTTTTTTTTAAAGTTGGTGCTATTGTAAAATAGATAGTATTCTTTATTGGCCAAGTGTGATTGGACACATAAGGAATTTGTCTTGGAGACTTGAAGATATATTTGGAGACATTTTCCAGTAGTATTTATAGAAGGGATAAATCAGTTTTATGCACAAATCTCTTACTACGAACGAGTGAAAGGACTGAGCATTAATACTGTGCTTTATATTGAGAAAAGTGTGGTATAACACTAAAGGTGCTGGGGTAGGATTGGAGAGGCCTATGCTCTAGTCACCCATTAGGCATAGAAGTTATAGTTTGGGTGACTTTGACCCAATCACTTATTCTTAGGACAAGAGTTGCAAAACATCTATATACCAAATCGGTATTGGATTAGCATGAGGCTACAGAACCTTCAGTGAACTGGGGGCGGGGATGCCGTTCCAGAAGGCAGATGCTGTAGCAGAGAAAGCATGCTTCTTGGATCCCACTAGATGACCTTGCTTGATAGAAGGTGGCCAGAATGCCTCCATTCTGCCTGATCTCGCCAATCTTTTAGCTATATTTTGTAAAAAAATATATGGACCGCCAGTATATAATGAATCTTGCAGATTGCCCGTCATTTATTGTTGTTCTAGTTGATGGCAGTGAGATAAAAGTTTTTGAAATCTTTAAAATCAGCTGCTCTCTTGCAGTGCTGTAACCTGAAATAATTAGAGCTTGCCTTGTAATAGATAGAGATTCTGTTTAAACAAAGAACACTCAGAACAAATTACTATGTCATATGTTTATTGAACTCATTGAACCGATGTTCGCTAAATAAAAATGTGAAGTCCTTTAAGATTATGAACTTTTAAACAAAAGTTGAATCAAGTATTCCAATCGATAGATGATAATTAGAAGTGAATTTGAAGGCTTTCTTGCTCCAACACTGGGTTATGAAAGCAAACCATAACCTACGGTAATTGAAAGAGATCTCTGCCAAACTCAGGAAAGGGGTTGTTGATAATTAGCAGACTGGAAAGAGCGACCACTCACTGCACAAAATTTGGCTACCCTCAATTTCTAGTCAGATCGACAGTATATCAATTGAGAAGTATAATACCATTTTTACTCTGCCAGGAAATGGTTGTCCAACAAAAATCATCCCAAGAACGAGGTCTACAATAATTTGCATTATAAGGAAGACACACAAAATGGGTAGTATGCATGAGAAGATCTGATGATAGAACCGTCTCTTCTCCAGAAAACATTGCTGTTCATTTCAGGTTTTCTGAAGACCCCCTGAATGCCCTCAGAAGCTGCACTATAGGCAGATAAAATGTAGGGAAATTTATATTTGGAGAAAAAACTTTGAATTCCAATAAATAATTTCATCCTTTAGACAGTCACTCATACTCTAGTTATCTGAATAATTGTGCAATGAACCTTATGTAGGACTGTTTTCAAGTGGCTTTTAGACTACTTGGAAGCTTCAGCTGACCCAGAACACAGCAGTGCAGGCAATGTGCGGCATACCTTGGTATTCTTATGTGACACCTCTGTGAGCTGCACTGGTTTCCTCTCTGCTTCCGGATATGATTCAAGGTTCTGTTTACTTCCTATAAAGCCCTACATGACAGGGCTAGCTTACCTGAGGGACTGCCTATCTCCCGTGGTTTCTACCTATCTTCTACATGTCAAGAGGTGGATCTTTTCAATAATCAGTGTCATCTATTGGGGCTCCAGAAAGGTATCTTCTCTATCGCAACATTTATCCTTTGGATTGAATTTTCCCTGAAATTTGCATGGCTTCCACCATACTGATGTTTATGCCAATAAATTAAAGTTGTCCCGTAAGGAGGAATGAGGACCAAATATCTTTAAACCATTGTGGGAGGTTGATGAATACATACAAGAAACATTTTGCAATCATTACTGCTAAAGGAACAGCCATAAATTGCTCAGTCTAAAGCTTCGCACACATTTTTCAAGCAATGAGAGTGAACATTGGTTCAATCTATTCAGAAGGAATATATAATAATATTTACCCCAAATTTTGTTTATTTACTAAAATTAAAACTCAGATCACCTTCCAGGACACAAAGCTACAAAGTTGTAGGTAAGTCTAAGGAGTTCAGTAATTCCTTTGACCATTGTATAAAATTGAGTTGTAGAACCAGAAGTATATATAGTACCACGTACTTGGTAATTGTATGAACTTCTCATTATTTCAAGCCTGTCATTTATTATTTCACCATAGATTTCTGCAACTAAGTTTGAACATTAAACATGCAAATTTAGGGCAATAATCAGTGGTGTGATTCAGCCCGTTTGCACTGGTTCATGCAGACAGGTTGATAAATTACTCATCCATTGTTATCAAAGTGGATCCTTTGCGCTTTAATGGAGAAATGGGCAACGGAGAGGCTGGTGCGAGGGAAGGAGAAGGCTGTTTTCCCTCTTCTCCTTGCTCCTCCTTCCCTCTCTCCATTGCCCGTTCCCCCATTGCAGCACAGCATCCAGAATCCACTTTGATAGCTGGTGGGATGTGTGTAATTTAATAACCAGTTCGCCCAGGATCAGGTTGGCTGCCGTGGGAGTCTTATCCCACATGTGCAGCGGAGATAGAGGATGGGGATGGGCCACGCCTCCCATGACAGCCAACCTGACCCTGGGTGAACCGGTTGTTAAATTATTTGAATCCCATCACTGGCAGTAATCCATATTGCTGAACTTTATAGTGCCAGTTTAATCCTGAATTCTGTTAGATTAAGATATTTGTCCGCTAATTTGTTTGTTTGTCTTGTAGGTGTGGCTCGATTTTTCTATAATGGATTCACCCTGAGAAAAGATGCAATAGCAGTTAGTATTGAAAAGATTAAAGAAATCTTGCACTGGTTTGAAAACCAGAAGCAGCTTAACTTTTATGCAAGTTCTTTACTATTTGTCTACGATGGTTGGTCTCCTTGGTTAAATGATGGCTGTCTGGTTGAGAAGAACAAAGTAGCCGAGGACCAAGTGCCAAGTGATAGTATAGATAACACGTTGGAATGCAACAACAATATTCATATCATCAATGCCTCAGAAATGGGGGAGGTAGAGACTTCAGATGGCAAAGATTTTTCTAAAACGTATACTTTTCACAACAGGCACCAGAATCAGTTTTTGTTAAGGGACCATCTATGGAAGCGCAGTTCTTGCTTTTCACAAAAACATTTGAACGGAAATGTTATACCTCAGCTGGAAAAAGTTTTCAGCCAAATGCCCACGTCTCTTCCAGGAAATGGAGAAGTTGAAGTCCGGATGATAGATTTTGCTCATGTATTCCCTAGCGATGTGCGAGATGAGGGCTACATCTATGGGCTGAAAAACTTAATTACTGTCCTTCAGAATATTTTAGATACTTAAATTTTTGCAGTGATTTTTACTGAGGGCCAAATATAATGAAAAGCAACAACATTTCTGCACTTGTGATCCTTGGTTTATATTATTCTACATTTTCTTGTCTTTATACTTTTGGTAGAATTACCAGGTATTTTATAATGTTACTCAGGAAAATTATTCTGTAATTAGTAAAAGAAAAAGCTAATGAGACTTAGCTGGTAGTAATAGGAATTACATTTAACAGACAAAGCCTATCTGATATTGGATATATCTTGCGTTGGTTGAAATGACTGAGTTGTTTTACATTCTTACATATTTTAATTGAAAACCCGTCATGCAGCCATAATGTTGAGCCATATCTCTCATGGAATACTAGAAAATCATTAGAGAATACTAAAATCAGAATTTAATAGACCATTTAGGATGAGGGGGTACCCATTAAATCTAAATTTATATCACTTTTGTAAATTTACATTGTTTGCATAATTACATATTTGACAAATGACATTAGTAGTAAAATAATTTAACAGAAAAATCTTTCATTTGACCAAAAAAACCCAAAACCCTGCATGGGAGTCTGAACAGAAAGTTAAACCATTATTTCAAAAGTCCATCAAACTGAGGTCCATTAAACTAAGAGTTTACTGTATTATTCTTGAGTATTTGATATATTTTTAAAACTGGAGCTTATAATATTTTTAAGGAATACATATTTAAAATCTATTCTAGTTTAACATATTTTTTAAATGAGAGATAATCATGTTCTGCATTATTAAACTTAGGTAAAGGTGTTAATCTTTTCATGGCCGAATATTCTTATAAATGTAACACTTCCCCTTTAAATTTATGAAAAAGAAATGAGCCATATAAAGAAAAGCTTGCATTTTGGAGGTTCTATTAGAAAATGAATAATCAAAAGTAGTTTTAGTTATTGGAAAGGGGGTGCAAAATTTAGTCTAATGTCCGAAGCTACTTTTTAAATAAATTGGTACTCATTGTGCAGGTTTGGATTTGCAAATGGAATGATTGGATTTGCTTTGCAGAAGAAAGATGAATATTGTAAAAAGCTTTTTTTGGAGGAAAGGATAACAAAATAGTGATTTTCATTTAACTCTTTTCCCTATTTCATTCCTAAACAATATGGGAAGTGATGCTGGGGATTGTAGAGAAAAGGAGGAATTCATAAAAACTGTCCTTACATTTATTTCCTTCAGTTCAATAGAACTTTGTGCTGATATGAATTCAATTTTAAACTGGTGCATGGTAGATGGTAAATAGCAGTAGTTTAAATTTTACATTTATATTTTATATTCCAAATGTGTTATATAAATCTTTATTAAGTAGTTTTGTTATAGGTTATAAAGGAAGCCTTAATAATACCAGATATTCAAAGTTAATATTAATTTAAGAGTGATCACAAGAATTTGGTCTTCTGACAGTAATTTAAGCCATATTGTTGAAAAACAATTGCTATGCGAAATTGTCCCAATCAGTTTCCTTGATCATTGGTAGCTTATTCTGTTGTAGTTTCTCATTAACGGTTATCAGTTAATTTGGCTACATATGTATACCTGGTGCAAACTGGGAATGTTTCCTTGTAGGCCAGTAAGAATACATAATTTTACATCTTTCAGGCAATGACTTCTGTGTTTCATAGTATTTGTAGTGCAATTATTCTTTTGCTAATAGTTTAAGGTTCTGGAATAGTGAGCACTCAACATCTAATTTTCAAGTTTTGTAATTGAGTCTTTACAATATATTTAATGTCAATATGTTTTCTTTTGGAAAGTAAACTGTAAATTGGAAGCTAGGGAGAGTTGGTTACAGTTACCCAAGTAACCTCTCATTTTTTATCTAATGAAAAACATATTCCAGTTATTTTTATTGTCTGCCAGTGTTTAAACAATGTTGTGAAATAAACATTTTGCAATTTTCATATGTGAACAAATCAAAAACCTTATCTAGAATAGTTTGGTTTCCTAGACCTTACTGGTTTAATTCCATCACTTGCATTTGCTGTTTTTAAGAAACCTTGTAGTGTGATGTTCCTGGAATATATAAATGTAAAACTAATCTTTATATTTCATTTTCTGTCCTAATCCTCCATTTTATTCCATATTTACAACTCTGTCTATAGAGGATACAGATGGAATCCTTTGTAGTCACATTAAGGTGGAGTTCTCAGTTTTCTCCATTTAACTGCTTGCTTCTAATTGAAGTTAATTTGACAGCCTGCATGTCAAGAGTCTGTAAAATAACAATTATTTTGAGCTTCAGATTTAAGTCTGTAGATAGAGCAATGAGTATTTTAGTATCTGATCTAAACTATGTTCAAATTAAATTACATTTTTTGGAAGGAAGATTTCTAACCTCCTTAGGAATAGATATAAATAACAACTAATGATAAACTACTTTGTAGCTCTCCAAACCCCTGACTTTGACAAGTTTGTCCTTACCACTAAGGCAGAATCTTAAATATTGCTTCGAATGAGATTATGAAGATGCTTCCTTACAATATATGAAAAATTATGTACAAACTAATATAAGAATTTTAATTGTATTTTTTTTTTATAGCCAAACAGTTTCATCCTTGGTATTTTGGATATTTTGCTTCTTGTTGCATAGATCTATTTAAAACTATGGTGTTATGAAATGTTAAAACTATTTTATCTAACTAATTTTACAGAATTATGCAGTTGTGTATAATCATGTTTCACATGAAAGGCATATATTGAGATGGGAATTATTTTTGTTGTACCGGAAAACCGAGCTTTCTGCTTATGTTACCATCCCATAATAGATGGATTACATTTTAGGAAGGGACTATTTTCTGTTAATGTGCACCTAATACAAAACTTGGTAGATTATAGCCTTGACTCCATGCATATCTGAAAGTAAGTCCTCTGAAATATGCAGTAGTCATTATAATATTTAAGCCCCTGTCTGAAATAGTAGAATTAAAGTTTATATAAAAATATGTGATCTTTATCAGAGTGGAAAGTACTGCCCAAGTTTTGAGAGAGAGAAAAAGACATCAGATACTAGTTTAGAAAGCGAAAAGGGCACAACCACTAAGTCTTTCATGTAAACCATTTTCGAGTGGTTTATATTACCCTTTTAAAGGACTGCCGCTAGTATAAATAGTCATTCCTTTTTATCCAAATTATTTTTAAATTAACATTATTTGCAATAATATCCCCTACTGAGTGCCTTCTGCTTCATGTTTGGTACCATTTAAATGACATTATACAACATCCAGGGTGACAGAATGGAATGCTTTAATTAAAAGCTTGAATATCGTAATACCCCAACAATAGTTAGGGAACACTTATAATATTTTATATTTATCCTAAAACCATTACTGCTGGTAAAAATTCTGTTTCTTTGATTATGAATTGTGTTTACAAACCCACAAATTAACCACATATTCAGGAACTAAAACTCTTCATCCTGCCAGTTGTAGGGCTCAGGGGAGGTTGCATGGGACTCTGTTTACAGTACCATCAGAGGCAGTGACATCTGTAGCCATAGCAATTTGGGAGTAGCACATCTGACAGAAGGGAAACTTGGATGTGGAACTGACATATTTCCCCATCCTTAGTTGGATCTCTCTCATACCTGCCGAGGATACTTCAAAACCAGAAACTTAATACACAATCATATGGAACCCCACAGCTGGTTGATGCTCAATTAGATTGAGTTGATTTAGAATTTTTGGTGAGAGGGATTTCCATCCTTGTGACTATGAATAGGCCTTTAGATTTATGAACCTAGCTGATGAATATGAACCTCCACATCATGCCTGGTGAACAGTTTGAACGTAAACAAGTTTGTAGATTAAGCAGGATTGTTTTATAATTCACACTGAATTGAATACATTTTTCTCTCTCCTTGAAGTGTAATTCTTACAAATCATCTCCCTCGAGAAGCTTTATATCATTTTTTTTTCTTGTTTCTGTACTAACATTTTTTACTGGCAAATCATTGCATTCAGTTGTAGAATGATGGGCCATTCAACTGTGAAATATTACTCCATTAACATATCTACAAGCTACATACTGCACACTTATAATTGTGACTTATGATTCACTGAAAAGTTTATGCACATTTAAAACTTCCATACTATGAATAGTCATATTAATCCTGCCTTTTTTTTTAATATAAATTAATTTATTTGTCCTTACTTTTGTAGGAATGGCTTCTTTGTATTTAAAATTGTTCATTATGTTAAATCTTGATATATAAGTTAGCAACAGGAAAGAGAAAGCAACAGTGATATTGGGAACAAATATATTTTTTACACATTGTTAAAGTGGTATGCTTTTGAAACATAATATGTATTGGCACTGGATAGAAAATCCTGGCTGAACTGACATTGAATTAAAACATCCAAATATGATGATATTGCACATCTTACCATGAATGATATAAGTAACATAAGCACTTTAATATTGTGGGAACTGTACTGGAAAATACATGGAAACACATGAAATTGCACCTATAGCTACTGTATATTAATTTTCAGTTTGTGATGGGTGGGTGAAAGGGAGAACTTTACTACTTTAAGTGTATTGTATCTGAATGAATGTATTTAGTCTGATCTCATTTATTTCTTATTCAAGAAGCTTGGATTGTGTTGTGTGTTATTCTTTAATGGGGTGTTTGTATTATAAATAATAATTTAGGTGGGGGATATTACAGAATTACAGAGATATGTTGGTTACTTTATAGTTTAAAAAAGCCCTATTATGCTATATAAAGCAATCATTTTGTAATTTATGCGATATTTAGGTAATTCTAACAGCTGTATATTTGGCTGACTATTAAAATTTCTTTAATTTAACTTGACATCTTCTTTGTTTTATATGATACTTTTAAAATGAGAAAGCATCTTCTTACCCTTTCAAGATACAAAAAATAGAAATACTATCAAGCCTTTCATGACTTCCTTATCAAATATCAGTATCCTTGATGATAGAATAAATGAGGTCAGATGGAATTCCTGAGAATTTAGATGAAAGTTGAAGAGGGTGTAAAGAACATATAGCAAAAGGATAGATGGTGAAAGGGGAGGATGAGCAAAGGTAAGGTGGCTTCTTCTTGTGGAGCTCAATTCTGTTGTGTCAGGACCCACAACTATTGGAAACTCAAATGTCTGACACAATTTGTTTTTATTGCAGGAAACAGGGACATTGGACATCCAATTGCTCAGAGGAAAAAAATACAGTATTCAGTTCAGCTCGTTATACATTTAGACCCTCAAAATCTAAGATGTCAAATTCCCAAAACATTAATATGTCAACTTAGCCTTTTGAATCTGAAAGGCTACAGGAAAACACTACTTTTTATTAGGAAAGAGGGGGGTCCAATTCTACTAGCAAGGAAGACACTTTTATATCTACTGATTAGTGTGGTCCCTTTGTATGTGCATTAATACCCACCAGAAAACTTTTAAAAAAATTCTCTGTTTTGTAAGTCTCTTCCTTTCCTGATCTTTCAACCTTGGAGAGATCAATACAAGGGGTGGCAGGTTTCTTAATCTCCTTTCTATATCTGTTATATTAGGATAACTAATGAACATGCTTTCTTACTATTTTCTGATTACTTACTGAATTTATTAGGAAAGGATCTATTGCGTAAATTGGATGCTAACATTTTGCAATTAAGGATGGCATAGGAGATCAACCAAGAAGCCAACTAGAATATCTCTGATCTAGACCCCCTTTGTGGGCAACCACTTCTCATGATGTAGTGACTCCAGTGAAAATAGACATCGCTTCTTCAGGAAAAACAAAACAAAACAATCCTTAACGTTTGCAACATAAAACTTCTCTCCTGAGGCAGAAAAGAGAGTAGCACGAACTAAATTTTAGTTCTTACAACATCACCTGTAAGTACTCCTACCATCTCCATTCCAAAACCTGGAAGGATGGATGAACAGGGAAGATCTCCAACGTATTTTGTTTAAGCGCCCTAAAGTCCCACGTGATTCCTCTTCATCCCGTTTCCCCCCATCTTAATGCAGAAATTATCTCTCCTGCCAATGTCACTTTACTTTTATAGATTTTTTGCTCTGCCTTTTTCAGCGAATCTTTATATCCAGGTTCTTGATATTTATTGTTTTTAGCTCTCGGGGAAGCTACATACCTGGACCTGCTCACCTGAGGGATTTGGGGACTCCACAATATTATGTGGAATGTCATTTTGAGGAACCGCACCTGACCTAACTTTTCCTGAAGGAGCGGGGGAAAAAATACAACATCCTGGTGAGGGATCCTTCTGAAGTTCTGTGATCATTGGTTTTGCTTTTCCGTCTGAAATCTAAGGGCATAAAGTATGCAGAGGAAAATCCAAGAGGTTTCTTATTTTGGACACCTAATTTCAGCCAAGGAACATAAGTTGAAACCCATCCCGCAGTCCTCTGTACTGGGAGGTTTCCTAGGAACCCTGATTACTTTTGACAAGCCCCTGTGGTGCAGTGGTTAAAGTGCAGCATTGCAGGGTGGACAGACAGACAAAGATAGAATCCTTTATTGGCCACGTGTGATTGGATGTACAAGGAATTTGTCTCCGGCACAGAAGCTCACAGTGTACATATAAACAGCAAGTAATAGGTTCATAGGTCATAAATCATAGTTACAATCATTAATCATAAGCTACAAACAGCAATTGATAAATCATAAGAACCCAATAAGAGAAGACAGTAGGAAAGATGAGTAAAGATGAGAGGCAGTGCTGTGGGAATTAAGTATTCAGCAAAGTGATGGCATGGGGGAAAAAACTCTAGTTGCTTTGGCATGCAATGCCTTGTAACGCCATCCTGAAGGGAGGAGTTGAAATAGATTATGTCCAGGATGGGGTGGAGGCAGGGCTCTTTAGATATTTTCTCAGTCCTCTTTCTGGTTTGTGCAGTATCTAGATCAGGGGTGTCCAACCTTGGCAACTTTAAGACTTGTGGACTTCAACTCCCAGAATTCTGGGAGTTGAAGTCCACAAGTCTTAAAGTTGCCAAGGTTGGACACCCCTGATCTAGATCCTCAATGGAAGGCAGGCTGGTTGCAATTTTCCCCCCTGCAGTCCTAACTATCCATTGAAGTCTATACCTGGCCAGTTTGGTTGCTGTGCCAAACCAGACAATTATTGACCTTGAACTTCTATATTTGTGACAACATTTACATTTTTGACATTTAAAGCCCTGTCCCCAAGATAGATAGCAAAATTGTGGCTCTGGATTGTACATACCAACGTTTCTATAGGCTGGGGCCTTTCTTCAAATCAGGTTTTGAATTTAGTTTTGCCTATAGGACACAGACAGGAAATTCTTCAGGGGTTCCTATTCAGAAACTTAAGAAACTGGGGCTTTCGTAGGTTTTTATAGTTTTAATCCACAAGTCTGGGCATTGCAGAAATTGAAAGAGGGTTAGTGTTTTGTTTTTTATCAGCAAAGTCGGAGATTGTTTTTAGCATAATTCTGGACTCCGGCAAAACTTTGTAGATGAAATATCCTTCTTATGAAAGATAATCCCATAGAATAGAAGAGCCTTAGATTTATTAACTGCAACCCAGGGGAGAGATTAAAATTTTTTTTCAGAGGTAGTATTTTTATGTTAATAAGAGTGGAAAGATTGGAGAAAACACTAAAGTTCTGAAAAATACTACGTTTTTTTCTATAAAGATGCAAATACACTGCTCCTTCCCGCAAGATGGCTTCCTGAATTTTCATGGTTAACTTTATTTTTCCCAAAATGAAGTCCTTGAGGAAAAACTGTCCTAATCCCATTTCTCTTAATATTATTTTGGGGGGAAGGGGGAATTAATTCTGGTAAATAGCTAATAAGGTTGCTTTGTCTTAAATATAAAACAAACACATTTCTGAAAGAGAGGGCTGAGTTTTATAGAATCAAAAAAAAAATTGCACCAAATAAACTTCAGGAAGAAAGCAGAGACGTTGTCTTTTATTGCCATCTTGAAACCTAATGGTTTCCGTAAAACAGGCTCCAAAACCAAGATCATGGTTATCAGCAAACAACCCATTAATTTACATCCAATAAGTTCGGAAGGAATACCACTAGAAAAAGTTGAAAAGATCATGTACCTCAGTTCTAATTTACATGAAAGCTGGGACATGACCACTGAAGTAAAGACAACGATAGAGAAAGCTCAAACAGCATTCTTCAAAATGAAAAAGGTTTTCTGCAGTCACAGCATAAGCAGAAGTGGGCTGCTGGGGGTTCTCACGGCTTCGGGCAATCCTCTAGCTAAGATTCTGCGCAATGTGGTGAACCCGCAAATCCCACCCCTGGCTGGCCCCGCCTATCCCACCCCGCCCCTCCCAGGAGTCTTCAGGTGGCCCATTTTGGATGCTAGGTAAGTACAGGACCTGTGTGGAGGCTCGCAGAGGGCGAAAAACAGGCTTCTCAGAAGTTCCAGAATGGGGCCCATTTCTAGCCTCTTGACGCCAGGGAGGCTGTTTTCGCCCTCCCGGAGGCTCGAGAAAAACCTCCGGAGCTCGGGGAGGGTGAAAATGCCCCCCCCACACCATGTTACAGGAGGCCGACTAGGTGACACCCACCATGGCCATGCCCACCCAGCAACCAGGTGGAGAACCAGTTGGCTAAAATTTTTGAAGCCCACCCCTGAATGTAAACCTAAGTTTGAAAATCAGCCTTGTCAGATGTCACGTCATTTCTATCCTGCTCTATGGAGTAGAGACTTGGGCTCTGACAAAGAAAGCCACTTGAAGAGACTTAGAAGCATTTGAAATGCTGGATTTACAGGTGGCTGTTATGTATAATCTGGGTTGACAAAATCAGAAATGAGAAATGAGGTGATAAGCCGCCTGGGAAAGCCAAGGGAAATAATCAAAACCATTAAATAGTGAAAGAATATTTTGGACATGTGATGCGACACCCGAAAAAATATGGCATACTTCACTTAATCCTCCAGGGAAAGATTGAAGGCAAATAAGGTCCAGGCAGAAGAAGAACATCGAAGTCTAAGGGGCTGGTTTGGACAAAACTCAAAGACCCTCGAATTAGGACCTCAATTGGATTCAGAATTTCCATTGCTAGGCAAGATAATTCTTTAGTGAGTCATGCCTAAATTTACAGCTTTTTTTTTTGGCTCCATTGTTAAATGAATCACTAGCATTGTTAAGTGAACCACATGGTCATTAAGCAAATTCGGCTTCTCCCATTAACTTTGTTCGTTGGAAGCCAGATGGGAGAGGCACAAATGGAAATCATCAGATTCCAGGATGCTGCAATTGTTGTAAATACAAGATGGTTACAAAGCCGATCACATAACGATGAAGACCTACAACAGTCGTAAGTGTGAAGATTGGTCATCATTCACTTTTTAAGTGCTTTTGTAATTTTAGACAAATGTTTGTAAATTGAAGACCACCTGCATAGGTTTGGGCTGTTTATAATTTGGAAACATATAACAGTAGATATTTTAATAGCAATAGCAGTTAGACTTATATACCACTTCATAGTGCTTTTACAGCCCTCTCTAAACAGTTTACATAGTCATATTGCCCCCAACGATCTGGGTCCTCATTTTACTGTCCTTGGAAGGATGGAAGGCTGAATCAAAAAAGAGCCAGTCAGGATTGAATTGCTGGCAGTCAGCAGAATGCAAACTTCATTCTAACCACGGCACCACCACCGTGGCTCTATTTCTATTTACTATTTCTTCAAAATGGGAAATGAAGTACTAAATGATTGGCAGAGACAAGTATCACATGTAATCCAAAGACTGAATTTAAAACTCTGTAGAGTTGAAAAGAACAAGGCAGTCTAACAACTCCGAATTTCATACTGAATTTCTAACTACAAGCAAGTTGGTTGTTTTAACTTAGATCACATATTGGGTTGCCTCTGTTTAATGTTTGGCTATTTCTACTGAGAGAGCAGAATTTCCAGATGATTTATACCGATATGTTTGGACTGATACAAACAGAATTAAACAACTCATACTGAAACATATTAATAGCTTGCAATAAATTATGTCCAGCTATTTATTTTCATGCTGATAAAAGCACAGATATATTTGTTCAGTGGAGAGTCAACAAATTGTATAGACTGCACTACTGGATTATGAGTAAGTCTCTCTTGAGAATTCCTCTTTGGTTAGCCCAAGCCACCAAACTTCAATTTATTTTGAAATTGTTAATGAAATAGGATTTGGAATCTGAATTAGTTACAGACTCTGATTAAATGGATGCAGAATTTAAATAGCATAATTGACATGGAACAGTGGAAATTCCAATGGAAGAGAAATATTAAACTTACAATGAGTATAGTATTCAAAGAAGACTAATATAAGATGTTTTACTGTTGATACATTATTCCAGTACTGATTGCTAAAATGGACAGTTCGTTCCCTAAATATTGTTAGAAATGTGTTAACCAAGTTGAATTTTTTTTTAACGTATTTGGTGGCATTGTTGTAAAGCTGAACAATTTGGAGTTCTTCAATCGGTGGTTGTTTTATTCCTTTTAAAATAGAAAAATAAAAAGCAAAAGGAACAAAAAATGCATTATAATAAAAAGTAATGTAAATACGAAATATAAATACAAAGCTTAAATAGATCATTGTCAATTTCAAAAAAGACAGGCACAGCGACACACTTCTGTATATTAATGATTTACCTGTGGAGGTGGTTAGCAGCATCATGTTTCTGAGTGTGCAGTTAACGAGTAGCTACCTTGGCCGCTTAACAATAAGACACTGGTAAAGTGGGCACAGCAGCGCCTACATTTTCTGCATCACATGAGAACAATACACCTTCCTTTCCCTGTCCTTACCACTTTCAATAGAGGGTGACAGAGTTTCCAGTACTCTGGCTCCTTGGGTTGAGTGCCTTGCAGTCATTCCGCTTCAGCGTGGCTTGTGCCATTTCCTCAGAGGGAGAATGCAGGGTTTCGACAAATGACCCTGTGTCAATTCCCATGGCTCCCTCTTCGGCCCTCACCTTCTCTTCCATCTTCCCTGAGTCTTTACAGTGCCTGGTCAGCAGGTCAGCGTTCGGGGCTCAGGATCCCAGACAGCCCTCAGTTACTGGGGAGCTGCTTGAAAATTTAGAGATTCAGGTTAATGTCAGCGTTCCAACTAACAAACTCCAACTTAACCTATAGGTTAACCCTAACCTATAAACTCCGAGACAAGCATTTTCTGAAAGTTCCATTTTATTAGAGTTTTCATATTGGCATATCTGGGAAAACCCAAATCTGAGAGTTCCGGATTTTCCCTTCCCCAAAGAAATTCACAAACCCATCCCCTGCACTCACCAGTCCATTACATGGTCCAATCAAACCATTGTCCCAACTGGAAACATTGTTCCAGACACTCCTCTCTAGGTGCAAGGTAACATAACATTGACTTTCTGAGAAGAATGGTCAGAAGAATGTTGTTGAGTCTAAGCTTCCACCTCTCTACTAAATCCCCCCTCCCAAATTCCCAGGCACTAAATGTGACAGCCTCAAAACTTCCAAGTTAAATATGGCTTCCAAGGCTGACAGAGGGACAATCAAGAGCATCCTGTCATATTCCATTACTGTCTGGTTTGGAAGCATTACTGCTTCAGACAGGAAGGCGGTGCAGAGAGTGGTGAGGATGGCAGAGAAGATCACTGGTAGTTCACTTCCATCTATCTGGGACATAGCATATAAGCGTTATTTAAGCAGTGTCCATGGGCTACACATCCTCTTCATGGCATGTTTTCCTTGCTACCTCCTGGGAGGAGGCTTTGTGGTATTCCCAAGCAGAACATCCAGATTCATCCAGTTTTGTTCTATACGGTATCAATCTTGTGAACTCTCAAGTTTCATGTGTGTGTGTGTGTGTGTGTGTGTGTGTGTGTATGGTTATTCGGGTTTTCTCCCGCATAAAATTGGAAGTATCTAGGCGACGTTTGATGAAGTCTCATTCATCATCTTCAGGCTTGTGTCTTCGGCTGAAGACACAGGCCTGAAGATGATGAATGAGACTTCATCGAAATGTCGCCTAGATACTTCCAATTTACGTGGGAGAAAACCCAACAACCAAAGATCCACATACAAATACCGCGAAAACCTCAGGAAACAAATTATATATATATATATATATATATATATATATATATATATATATATATATATATATGGATCTTTGGTCGTGTCTCATGGACCAGAAGCTGCACTGCAGCTGCATCACTACCCACTTCAAACCCCTCCGAGCCATACATGAAGCAAACCGACACCCACTATGAAGATGCAGCACGACCACGAACTCGAAGCCAAACAGCAAGATCACAACTCACCAGCTCAAATCCCCCAGCAACTAAGACTAACCTGAGCACAACCAAGCCCCCACCTGAACAGAACACGCCTCCAACCAATCAGAACACGGCTAACCCCCCCAACCAATCAGAACACAGCCAAACCCCCTACCAATGAGAACACACCCCCACCCAATCAGAACACAGCCAAGCCCCCACCCAATCAAGTCCCACCCCCACTGGCAGTTAAAAGGAGGAAGCAGCTGCAATCTCACATTACTCTGAGAAGCACAGAGCCAGAGACAGAAGCCTGAAGATGATGAATGAGACTTCATCGAAACGTTGCCTAGATACTTGAATCTTACGCGGGAGAAACCCGAACAACCAAAGATCCATATATATATATATATATATATATATATATATATATATATATATATATATTATATATAAATAAAAATATCTATAAAGTGTGTGTGTGTGTGTGTGTGTGTTTTTATATATATGTGTGTGTGTGTGTATACATATAGTATGTGTATATGTGTGTATTGTAGGGGTTGATACAGTGTGCTCACAGTAAAAAAAAATGATAAAAAGTTATATCAACAATTTGGAAAATCATTATGCTAAACAAACTCAAAATTTAATTTTTTTTTTCAACTTGCTACTTTTAAATATCACTAAATGTTAGTATTGTTCATTGTCCAAGGCTATTCTATACTACACTTGCCATACTTTGTAAATCCCATTACTTACCTTCAGTCAGGCTCTCTTGATATCTCTGCCTGCAACAAAAATAATTATTTCGCAAACATGATTCTCACAGGACGCCTCTAGCAAGATTTATTGAGAAGAAAGGATAGGGTTACACACTATTTCCTATTTAGAAATCTATATATTCCTGTATACACCGGAACAAAGACACTTTTACCTTTTTCCTAACTCCTTTAAAAGTAAATGAATGAAGTGGCAAGTCTCTCTATTGAGACTCACTGCTTATTTGTCGCACTGCTTATTTGTGTAACATCTTCTTTATCAGTCTGAGAAATAACCCTTAGAACTTCATTTGGGCTAAGTAATTTCTCTAGAAGAAAGCAAACATAAATCAGTTCTATGTTGATGTTACAAAGCCAACAGGTACCCATTAAGTGAACAGGAATTGACTTTGATGTAGGAAGTAAAAAGTTTTGCTCTTTTTAAAAGTAATTTTCAGTTACCTCCCAAGTTCGAAACACTATGGCTTCCCTAATGTAGGAGTTGCTGATCAGTGGCAGTGAAGGATTGTTTCTCTTAAAATTAACAAAAGATTATGAATAATTTTTGGAATAAAACTTTTTATAATGATCCTATTCAGGGGAGGTTCAGACATTACTTTACAATTAAATTGTTTCCATTTCTGTTGGAAAGGGAAGAATATCTGTTTTGCTGCAGGCAACCCAACTGATACAATCCTATATTGCTTTTTCAAAACTCATTTATTGCTGTCTGACAAAATAAGATTTTCCAGGGATGGGAACAGAAGTCTTAGTTGTTACCAAGTGACAATCAACATAGTAGTAATGTTAAATTTTGACGGAGTATGGAATTCATTATGAAATTGTTGTCATGGTCATAGTTTTGTATGTACCTAGTGCTGCATTCAAAAAGTAATTCATTTACAATTCGTTTAGTTCTCATTAGATATACTGCCAGTGTACTCATTTGGCATTTTAAGCAAACTCAATAAGACTCATTGGATTGCATTGTTTGCTCTTGAATATTAACTGCTTCTTTACACATGCTGCTTTTGTTTGGTGTAAATTATGTTTGCAGAAAATGGAAACGTCTAGTTTAATGAAGAGAAGAACTAGAGGTGATTTAATAGCGTGCGCCAGCACCCACAATGCAATGCACCTTGCCCCCTGCGCATGTGCGCGCAACACCCCCGCAACACACCCTTACCTGCACTGCACATGCACGCACCTCCCAGCTGACAGATGGCACACAGAGCCATTTGCGCAGGCACGCGAGCCCCAGCCAAACTTACCTGCACTGCTGTACATGTGTGCGCTTCCCAGCTGATTTTTGGCCCATTTGAGGCCATTTTTGCCTTCCTGGAGGCTCGAGGGAACCCTCTGCAGTCTCGGGAGGCCGAAAAACAGGCCCATTTCAGCACTTCCGGTATTTCCGGAAGGCCCGTTTTTCAGCCTCCCAAGGCTGCAGAGGCTTCCCTTGAGCCTCTGGGAGGGCGAAAACGGCCTCAAATGGGCCAAAAATCAGCTGGGAGACACATGCATGCGCAGTGCAGGTAAGTTTGGCTGTGGTCTCATGCCCGCACAAATGGCTCTGTGTGCCACCTGTGGCACATGTACCATAGGTTTGCCATCATGGGTATAGGATCTCCTGCTTGAGCTGGGGGCTGGACTAGAAGACCTTCAAGGTCCCTTCCAACTATGTTTCTGTTACTATGTGAACAATTATAGGTTGTCCTGCCAATGTCTATGACAGCTCAACAGAAACTGTAGAAAAGCCAACCTCTAACCCACCATTGAAATTTAGCATCAAAGAATATCTGATCAACTTAAAATTATGTTTAGAAGTTGCAATACCTGTTTCAGAATTCTATAAAACTCTTAATTTTGTCAGTAGTTCCATAAGGATATATCTCAGAGCTGCTTTTGCTCTTAACATTTATAAACTTAAAGGAGAAAATAATAAAGGAAGGTTTCTTGTTGCCTGTATATCTTCTGTTTTCTTCAGAGTTAGGATTAGGTTATTCATACTTTTTATCCTAGGAGATAGGATAAGCCAGGGGTCTCCAAACTTGGCAACTTTAAGACTTGTGGACTTCAACTCCCAGAATTCTCCAGTCATCATAGCTGGCTGGAGAATTCTGGTAGTTGAAGTCCATAAGTCTTAAAGTTGCCAAGTTTGGAGACCCCCTGGAATAAGCTAATAGATATTTTGGGCATGTCATGCGGGGGAATTCACTGGAAAAAGCAATTATGTTTGGAAGAGGTACGGTAGCAGTAACAGGAAACCAGTAACGGTAGCAGTAACAGGAAACCAGGCCACCAAAGAACGCAATGGCTGGACACCATCAAAGCTGACACAAGCCAGAGGATAGAAAAACTCAAAGAAGTAGTTGCAAGATCAGAATATATGGAGAGACCTGACCTATAGAAACACCAAGAGTCGGACACAACTGAACTGGTATCATCGTCATCATCATCATCATCATCATCACTCAATAAGATTTACGAGGTTTGGATATGAACCAATCCTAATTCAAAATCCAGTGGCTCAATTGCAATGGCAGAATCGGTTTGCATATTTGAAGTGCCAAAGGGAAAAAGAAGTCACATAAGTGTGCGTTATGTAGAAACAGCCCAAGGAACTTTTTTTAAAGAAATAATAATAAAAAAAGGCAACAATGATATTCTGACTAAAATGCTTTCCACATACAGTATCCTCCTCAATCAGCATGACCATATTGATTTATGTTGAACAAAGTGACATTCTGATGTCTAAAACCCCAAAAGCAGTGGGTCATTTATATCATCGGGGTAGAGTGAGCCAGCTACCTAAAATGGTACAAGTTTAAAAAAAGTTAAAAATTTTACAAGTTACAAATTTTAAAAACTCAGATGTTCCTAACCATTAGATCAGGGGTGTCTGTCAGAGTATATTCATTAACTGGCAGAGACATGGTTAACAAAGTAAGTATGGCAACCTAACAGCCAATGGGAGCTGAGAGCCTGGGTGTGGTTTGGCTCTGTGTGCTTTGCTGAGAATTGAAAGTGAAATTAACTTGCTTACTAACAAAAACTGATATCTGTTCTGAGCCCTCTGAGCTGCTGTTTGTGTTTTTGCTCATGTTACGTTGAACGAATCTACAAATGGTATTGTAAACTTTACTCATATTATTACGTTTACAAAGAAGTTTATGATCTTGCTGAATCAGTCTGTGTGTTTTCTGGATTTGAATTTCTGCTGCAAACTCTAACAGTGTCAAACTTGATTTTACTGAGGGCTGCATCAGGATTGTGTTTGACCTTGGGAGGCCAATGGGACTAGCTAGATTGATGTCACTCATGTTGGGGCACCTGTGGTGGCCCAGATGGGGATGGGTGGATCTATTATACTCCCGGGCTCCATTTCTGGCTGCAACGGCCTTCTCCAGCCCTCTGCCAGCAAAAACAGAGCCCAGGAGGGCCACTTGCACCCCTCCCGAGCTGTGTTTTTGCTGGTAGAGGCACCATGGGCCAGTCCTTCACTTTTTCCAAGGTGGCCCCACAGGACAGATCTAAGCACCTCATGGGCTGGATGCGGCCTGCGGGCCTTGAGTTTGACAGTCCTGCATTAGATACTTCTGGCTGAGAAGCTTGCTGGCAACTGATTCAGCTTATAACAAAGACATAAATGTCCAGTACAAATATTGTGATTCCACATCCTAGTATCTTCTGGCCACTTGCACATCTGCACTGATAACTTTCACATCTGCACGGATAAGATTCTCAGATGACTTTGAGAAGGTTTTTTTTCATATGTTGAAAAATCATTCCTTAGGAGCAGGTTTTTGCCAATGCTGTCTCTTATACACACAACAATGTTGATGTAAGCATTTTCAACATTAACCTGTTTGCAGATTTTTTTTTTCTTCCAGCTACTGTCTCTGGATATGAATAAAAATACTGATAAGAGACGAATAAAAATACTTTGGAACGTGCTGTTTATGATTTCTTTTAAACAAGGCTCCCACCAGATGGTGCTATGCTCAAATATTTGATACTTAAGTTGTTTGGTGAGTTTGTGCGTTCTTATTAAGGACTGGGAGTTTTTAGAAACCTTTCTACAAAACCTAATGTGTGTTGCTTCTTCAAGATTCATTCCAGTGTGATCTTTTATTTAATCTTCAGAATATTCTATATCCACCTAACCTGCAAAACAGCTCATTAAACCTGGCCTAGATGGGTTTACTGCTGTAGGCATTCTGTTTATAAATATGAGATAGACCCAACGCAAGAACTTTAATGAAAGTAACTGCAAAAAATTCCCATATTGTAGGTAGGGAGTTGTGATGAACCATATAGCATTGAATTATTAATAGTCAGAAAGACTGTGTTTTTTCAAGGGCTACGTATGTCTTTATAGCCATGGCACACCGGTTATCATTTCAACAAATTGGATTCGCCGTAACTGGCCATTTTAAATCACTTCCACCACAAATATCTCTATCAAGATATTCTGATCTTTCTATTGAGGGCATGGAACTGAAAGTTTACTCTTAAGGACTGGATAGCAGGGTAGATTGGTATTAAATATTCAAAGGAGTTGCTCACCCAGCACATCCTACCCCCACTTTACTTAATCACAACAAATTAAGGACAACTGAAAATAATTTTTAGATCTAGGTTTTGTGTCAGAGGAAATGAGGGAACTTTAAAACTGTCTACTGTTACTAAACTAGCTTTCCTAGGAAGTTACCACTTCCTTTGGCCATTCTGTCTGGGACTACTTAGACCTGAAATATAACCAGGATAGTGTCTGTCCCTATGCAATCAAAGCTTTATGTCTGAAATGGTGTAGGGTTTCCTGCTTGAGAAGGGGGTTGGGCTAGATGTCCTCCAAGGTCCCTTCAAACTCTGTTATTCTGATATGTTATCATATGTTATTCTGTTATGGAATCTGATAGACAGAAAAGTAATATAGTATATGGTAACAGATAAAAGTGATTATATTATTATTAGAATTGTACGATTTGTTAAATGAGAATAGAATGGAAAGTATGATGTTTGTATTATAATGAGATTAGAACAGGACTTTGTTTTAAAAACATAAAGGTGGCATAATTAAAAACTAAAAAAGGGGATAAATAATGGGTAATATAAATTAATACAACTAGACACAAGGACATTTTTTCCCAAATGCCATCACTCTGGTAAACAAATAATTCCCTCAACACTGTCCAACTATTTACAAAGTCTGCACTACTATTACTATTAATCTTCTCATCACTCCTTATCACCCATCCCCTCCCATTTGTAACTGTATGACTGTAACCTTGTCTCTTGTATCCTTATGATTTATATTGACTGTTTCCTAGTATGATTTGATTGCTTATTGTACCCTATGACTATTATTAAGTGTTGTACCTTATGATTCTTGACTCTTGATGAATGTATCTTTTATTTTATGTACACTGAGAGCATTTGCACCAAGACAAATTCCTTGTGTATCCAATCACACTGGGCCAATAAAAAGAATTCTATCTATATATCTATGAATGACCAGTTGAATTATATTATAAATTTGTTAAACATTGCAAATATGACAATTAATAGAATATTTATAACAAAAGAAGCAATGTTAAGAATATAGAGATACTGTTCTGACCCAAACCTTGTTCCAAGGAAACAAACACGAAACAGAGGTAACAGAAAAATCTTTTAATGATTCTCTACAAATTCTATTCCTTCATGGCTAAAAGGCTGTTTCAAATTAATTATCTCTGATAAGAGCGAGCCTTTCCAAGGTGGTGCAAGGCTGCCAAGAACAGTAGATAAAGTTACTAAGAAATATTTCAAACACAAAGAGTCTCCAAACACCAACCAAGATATTCCGAACATCGACAAGACTTGAGTGCACAAACTTCTTTGCTTCCTGCAAAGAATTCCGGTTTCTCAGCTGGCTTTTATCTCTTAAGTGAGGGGCCATTATCTTGCAGCCTTACTCCCGAGTCGCCCATGCTGCTGTAGCTGCTCTTTCCTTAGAAAGCTGCTCTTTCCTTAGGGCACAGGCTCCTCGGGGACCTCTTCATTGCTGCTGCCAGCCTCCACAATCTCCGAAGGCAGCATTCCACTCCCTGATGGTCCTGGCCCCATCCCTGCATCACACACAGGCCTCTCATCTGAGTCCTTGCTCTCTGAGACCTCAGCCATCTGCACCTGCTGCTGGCGAACCACAACAGATTGACATAAAATAATATATGAAAATATTGAATGTTAACAATTGATAATACATATTAATATCAAACTAGATAAGAAAGTTAATAGCACCAATATGAAACTATTGGCATGTTTGTAGTTAAAATGTAGAATAACCTGGAACCACCCTGTTCACACAATGATGTGTTTGTAGAGATAAAAAATAAAAAAAAAGTATCTTTAAAAAAATTCTGTTCTGAGATTACATGGCATTTTCATCATCTTGACTTTTTGGATGCCAAAAACAACTGGAGAGTTAATTTTGTACTCCTGCTTTAAAACATATTGATAGTTCCCCTGCATAGCAATACTCAATGATTGTCCATTTTTTCAGCTAAGAGATCCCCAGCCTTTAATAAGGGAGAGTAGCTTATGGTAAAAGTTGGAATTATTTTTTTGCAAGAAGTAAGAACATGGTTTGTGCTGATACTATTTTGGCTTACTTTAAGATTAGTATAGCCCAGGGGTCCCAAAACTTGGCAACTTTAAGACTTGTGGACTTCACAAGTCTTAAAGTTGCCAAGTTTGGAGACTTCTGGTATAGGCAGAAGCTCAAGAACCCCAAAAGGATGATACCCCCATTCTGGTAGCACGTTGGGTGAATATTTCCTAGGCATATGTGTGGAAAGGACAGTCAAGATGGGTGAGATGGTGGAGGGAGAATGATAATGCAAGTCTTGTCTCTTTTGAACACGAGAGCAACCCCACTCCCTAGCACTGATGATGTTATCTAGTTTGGTAATGAAATATCTGCAAAAAAACAACCAAGCTCAGAGAGCACCAAGGTCCCCTCTTTTGAATGCATGAAATAGATTCAGAGGATTGGAAGCCTTATAATCCAATTCCCTGCCCAGTGCAGGAATGCTCATACCACCCTTGACAAAGGTCTGTCCAATTCTTTCTTGAAAATGCTCCACTGATGGAGTATCCATGGCTTCAGGAGGCTGCTTCATTGATTAATAGTAGTCACAGACAGGAAATCCCTCCATAATCCAAGTTTGGGTCACTCACTGTTGAGTTTCCACCGATTACTTGGGGTGTAATCCTCGGGCGCTTTAGAGAATAAATCCACATCCTGTATGCTGTGTTATTTTTTCCTGCTATCATGTCTCTCCTTGGCCCTCTCTTCTTTAGGACAAACATACCAAGACCTTTACCATATCTGCCATTCTTCTCTGCAGGTTTTCCAGGTCTTCAGTATCCTTTTTTGTATTGTGGCAACCCAGAGCTGGATTTGATATACCAAATGTAGTCTAATGCAGCATAGAACAGTACTATTACTTCTTGTAATCTTGACGCTATCCAATCTATGTATCAAAAGACATGGGCTGGCATCACAACATTCCACCTTGTCCATTTTGACCACAGTTAGTGAATGTCACTGCTCTTCAGTCTAAAAATCAACCTTCTTGAATATGCCTGTGAGTAGTCGTTTGAAGAAACCGAGGCAAATTCACAGTGGCTGCTACTAGAATGGAAATGAAGTATTATATGAGAATTATGTTTTTTATACATTTCTTCACTTCGATATAAATCAGCTGATGGGACACTGAACAGATCTGTATTTGAAAACAACTACAACTGTGTTTTATAGCCACTCTAACAGAAGGAGCCATTTTAAGTTAAGGGTATTATTAAAATGTTGGTCACTGTGGCTTCTTATAAATATTTCATCACTGAAATTTTGGAGGGCAGAGGTCATCAAGGAAGCCTTGCCTGAAGTATTAACTGCTGGATCCTTGTGTTATATTACTGTTTTTGATGCTACCCTAAGAAAAGAAGTTCTGAATGTGAAGCCTATTAAGGTAGTAAGATATAGCACCCAAATACCACTTTCTTTTATTTTGCCTAGAGCTCAGATAAACACTTAAAGAGATAATGCCTTCAACAAAGAACAACATGCGCTAGGATTATTTGATTCCAGTCCCTGCAATTTAGCTTTGGAGGAACACTCTGCTCTGTGGCTTTGGTTGCTACTAAACAGGGAAGGAAGATTAAAATTTGACTTTTTCAAAAGATGCTTACTCTTTTTTGATTTTTTTTTTTATAATAAGTTTTATAATGAGAATAAGCACTAACACAAACTAACCCAGAGTAAAAGCAGGAAAGAAAGAAAGAAAGAAAGAAGATAATAGTTATGCAGATAGGTGCTTTATTCTGGGAAGATTCCTCTCTGTAGGCAATCAACAATAAAGTACTACGAGAAACTCCTTGTGTCCTTGATTCCTGGCACCTGACACAGTGTTAGCCAAAGCCAAAGAAAATGAAAGAACATTGAGCTCCAGTGCTAATGAGAGTTGTTAGTCTCTTTAGTTGTTACTAGTGTCACAGTGCTACATTAAAATTATCTGGGTTATTCACATAAAATTGAAAAAGTAAAGCTGGCAGTTGGATTTGAAGCCCTTCTTCTATTTTATATGAATCACAGACATCCCTAAATGTTAAGATCTAATTATTTATTGCTTTAGTAAATCATATATGGTTTGTTTACTGACTGACTGACTTACTTACTACCCCATTCATCTCTCCCAGGTCATCCTGGGCAGTTTACAACAGCCTAATAAAAGCATATAAACACATGGCTAAAAGTATAGCTTAAAAATGGACTTAGAAAGTTAAAACTCACAAAGCATTCCTTATACCAGGGGTTGTCAACCTTTTGGATCTCAGGGACCACCAAACTCATATTAAATCCTCTGGACCAGAGACTCTGGGAAAATCCCCGCAAAAGTATGCAGGAAAATTCCCCACTCTGTTTTCCTACCAATCGATCATTCTTTATTTGGTATCACAAGATACTGTCTCCAGTTCCATTTTCAGGGGGAGAGAGAGACACACACAGAGAGAGAGACTTTGGGCTTCATGCAAGGAAAGCAGCAGAAGACTTTCTTTCTCTGCCCCAAACTCCGCCAGATGAGTCTTTGTGAAACTTGTCATGCTGACTCAGCCTATTGGATCAGGATGCCTTGCAGTGTCCCAAAGACTCATTTCTGGCAGAGTTTGTGGGAGAGAAAGAAAGACTTTTGCTGCTTTCCTTGCGTGCAGCCAAAAGCAGAAGAAGAAAAAAGCAGAAAGAAGCAGCCTGGTGGCCAGGCCAGGTGTATTGGGCGAGTGGGGCAAGTTCCCCCCTTTGCCCTTTCCCCCCTCCCCTCACTACTTCGTGTTGACTTATGGTCCCACGGCCATGTGGGCAGCACAGCCTTGTGTTCCTGCATAGCCTGAATTAATTTCTTTGGGGGGTGCTTGGGGGTGTCATTTCTCTGAGGACCACCAAAATTTTCTTGCAGACTACCAGTGGTCCCCAGCCCACTGGTTGGTGGCCACTGCCTTATACAGTGGAACCTTGAGTTGTGAGCGTAATCCATTCCAGGGCTACAGTTGCAACCCAATTTGGTCATGACCAGAAGCACGACTGACAGCCCATGCGTGGATAGACTAAACATGCACGGAAGAGGAAATTGGCGTGGCCGAGTTTGTTCGCCACCTGATTTTTGAATTGTGACCCGATTCCTTATAATTTGTCTTAGGGATAACTAGGTCACTGTTACACCAAAATCAAACAAAAAGAACTCTTCATTCAAAGAACCTTTCCATTTAACTATATAATGATTTGGGGCTAGGTTTTCATTTCACCGTTACTCTCTCTCGTAACATTTCCAAAAAAGTCTTCCACTATATTGCAAAGAAACCATCTGGTACTGAGATTTATTCCACTTCAGTTTCTGTAATTAACTTATTAAGTTAATTTGTTGATCTGTAAATTTGATAAGCTGTGTTGCATTTAATTATTCTTCAATCCATTAACTCACATAATGAACGAGATTCAACAACATCATCAGACCTTTCCTTCTTCGTGGTAAGAAACTTTTACTTCTTTGATTTATAAAAGAGGAATCACCAGAATTACACAGACTTATTTCTTTTCTGAATATAGAATACAATTTTCATGGCAATACATACAAAGAGATGAAATGGCTTTGTAACTGAGTTAATATATACTGATCGAACTGGATTTGTTCCAAAGAGATACATCATAGACAATATTGTAGATATTTTGTACTTGCATTGTATTTTCCTATTGTTTCTTGTGTCATTTTTAAAAAAATCACAGGGTGGGAGTTTAGAAATTATAATTACAGAAGCAACATTCTTTGAATTCAAAGAGTTGAGAGTCTAGTGGTGATACTGGTTTTTTCAGCCTGTGGCATTCCAACCACCAGTTCCTGCTGCTAAAATTTAGCAATCAATTGCTAAATTCTGCTTTTAAGATTTCTTGTTGCTTTTAAATGGAAAACAAATAAAAAACAAAAATACAGTTTTTGTTTTTTAAAAAACCATTCTTTTTAAAGAATAGTTGGGGATTTGCTTAGCCAAAAAAAACATGGAGCCTACTTCGGTTGTTTTGTGTGGGTTGTTTTTTTGTCTCAATGATGGTAGAAAACTATATTACTAAATTCCAGAGTAATGATCAAAAGGTGGTTTAAGACCTGCAAAAAACTAAGCTGGAGTTGAAGCACTGTTTGGAGATGAGGGCAATAGATCTGTGATGACCCGGGGCATGGCACAAAGGTAACACAGGCAGCTGGCAGTTCAAACCTCCCCTTTATTGCTCCAAATTTCCCCAAATGCTCCCACATTTCTGGCAAGTTCCAGAGCTAAGTGATCATACACACACGCACACATATACCTCAAGCAGCCTCTGGCTGCAAATAATCCAGCCCAATATTGTGAGCACCACAGTGCAAAGCAATAAATCCAGCAGGGCAAGTTGAGGAGTCCAGGAATCAAAGGAGCAAGGCAAGTATCCAGAAAGAATGCAAGGAATTCAGGAAAGTTCAGATGTTGGCACTCAACACTCCACGAATTCAGCATTTGTTCCTGACAAATGCCCCTCCCCACAGTGTTGTCTTAAGTCTCAGTTCCCAGGTGTGCCTTTGTGAAGAGGGGCAGGGCACTCTCCTCCCAAGTAGCTGGGTCAGTCTGCACTGTTCTCGCCTTCACTCTCCCTGCTCAAGGATCAGGAGGGGTTGGTCCTTGCTCATCGCCTGAGCTCTGTCTCTCATGTTCACTGCTAAGCCTCTCTTGCTCACCCTGCCTCTATCTCTCCCTGCTACAAGACATCCTAATCCTGAAAGGCCCTGACCTGACTGGGCCTGCTCCTCCCCATTTTCCTCCAAAGCCAACAAAGCTGCTCCCTCAATTTCTGTCTGCTTTAGTTCCAGCTCATCTTCCCCCACAGATTCAGGCTCCGATGGGAGCATGATAAGATCTGTCAAGTTCAGATACAGTTAATTATCTGTGTCTTCCTAATCTGTGGATTTCAATTCCAAGAAATGATTGGGAAACTGAACTCTGTAAATCTGAAGAACACCAATTTGGAGAAGATTATCCTAATTAATTACTGTATGTCAGATGAGGGGGACAAGATGCTCTAATGAGGGACTGTATGAAAAAGCTTAACTAGGGTGTCAGACTTTTAATGTTTCTAGCTTTAATACTGTGTTTTTCCAACAATACGGCCAGCATGTTTTCTAGGCATAAAATGAAATTAAGCCCCTCCCCCCAAATTTAGGCCTATTTTAAAACATGCAGGGGAGAAGGGTGAGGGGGGAACTTGCCGTTAGGAATGCCCTGCGGGCAGCCATGCCTCACCACCAGCCACTCCTAACGGGTGATCATGGCAGAGCATGGGGAGTTCCCTACTCCCACCAAGCACCTTTGCTGCAGACCCAAGACCTTCGGTGCCCGCCGCTGCTGCTTCCTCCACCGCCGTTGCTTTCCCTTCTGCCTGTGCTGCTGCCGCGTTTGGAGCTGCTGCTTCCGTGCTTGGAGCACTGCCACCATTTGGAGCACATTTGGAGCACCACCGCTGTTTGGAGTGCCGCTTCCACGTTTGGAGCGCCACCACCATTTGGAGCACATTTGGAGCAGCGGCAGTGGCAGTGCTCCAAATGCAGCAGCAGCTCCAAACACGGAGGCGGCATGGGCAGAAGGGAAAGCAATGGCAGTGGAGGAAGCAGCAGCGGTGGGCGCCGAAGGTCTCAGGTCTGCAGCAAAGGTGCTTGGAGGGAGTAGGGAGCTTTCTGTGCTCTGCCATGATCGCCCTCTTGCTGGTGGCAAGACATGGCTGCCCGCAAGGTGCTCTAGGCGAGGATGCAAGGGGGGGGAATTAAGTCACTCCCGAAAAAACAGCCTAGCTGTTTTTTCGGGGCTCAAAAAAAAAGATGCGGCCTTATTTTATGAGAAACATGGTAGATATATGTATTGTGTTGTTTTAGTACTGATGTTTTAATTGTTGATTGGGAGCTGCCCAGAGTTCTATACAAGATGTCTGACTATGTAGATATTATAAATAAATCACTAAAATATTGCTGAATTGTCTTTAATATGTACTGTACTTTGACACATTGAGTAGTGCCCACAAGATATAGGTGAACATTTAAAAAAATGAAGTATTTTTTTTTTAATTGTGAGTTATGGGAGAACAATGTATTTACCACCTTACACTAAATTATGACTGTGTTTAAGCCTGGAATGATGGTTTAAGTCCATTCAGGTTTGAAATGGATCACCATGTGACCATGCCTGATTTTATTACCTTTTTTTGCAATGGATTTAAGTGAATCACTGTGGTCATTAAGCGGGTGTTGTAGTCATTAAGCAAACCCTGCAGTTGTTAAACAAATCGATCGTCTACGATGGGCTTTTTTTTTTTTTTTGGTTGGGAGCTGGAAGTAAATGCTGGGGTTTGGGGGTCAAAAATAATGGTCATGTGACTATAAGATGATTCAGATGACTATAAGTGTAGGTTAAGTGGCTGGTTGTAAGTCAAGACCAATCTATATCTCTGCTTTAACTGTTTTTTTGTTCTTCATCTAAGAGTCATAAAAGAAACCCCAGCCATTGAGCATTTTGAGTGTGATTCGGGGGGAGGAAATAAAATCATTACATTTGTGGTAAATGATTGGAGTCTTATTTTCATGCTTATTTATTCTTTTCTGACATTTCTCTGTTTATAAAAAGCTTTTATCGAGTTGGCAATTTATAAAGAAATATTTCCATGGCCTCTTAACACTGTTGTTTCCTGCGTTTGTTTCTTAAACATAAAATTAGTTCTTTAGCTTTCCCAGTAAAAAGTCAACAAATCTGATTAGAATTGAGGGATGTTATTTGATCTCCAGGTAACATGGACTTTAATGTTCTAGACAGTTCCAGGCACTGAAATGCAGCACATCTAAAGGACACCAGGTTCAGAAAGGTTATCATAGAAGTCATTTGGACTAAATTGGGTTTACTAAGCCGTGGATCTGCATTGATCTCTTACTGTAACAGCCATAGCTATTACTGCATCTTAATTTGACACCAAAGGCAAGAGAGGCCATTCTGCTTTCCTTGTTGTCTTCATATCTGCGTCATATGATTTTCAACGACATCACAAATTAATGTTAGTCCCAAGTAACAATTTGCTGAATTACTACACATCAAAAAGAAGGGGTTATTTAAAGGAATGAAAATAACCTATCTTGTTAAATCAATAGAGAGATATTTGAAGTTTGTCAGACTTACTGTAGCTACACCATTCCATGAAAGTCCACCAAAACTTGTTATATTTCAGGGAGGCTAGTCAATAAAATTATTTTTTAAAAAAATTGCATTGGCTATTCGAGCCAAATACCAACTTTGTGTATGCTGGGGCTAAAAGAGAATTAAACCCTTCGCCCACATCCTGTTGTTGATTTTGTTATGTTCTTTGGTCTCAGAATAAAGATGTGCTTACGTTATCAGACTGTGTGTTGTTGAAAGTCTGCCTAACAATAAGCTGAAGGACAAAGTATGTTAACAGTCAACATATTTGATCAGGTTTTTCAGAATTATCCCGTGTGATGAAACTAAACACTCTGCAATACTTTATCTCACAATTATTTAAAGTCCCAGATTTCTTTTTCCTTTTTTTTTTTTTTGGCTAAAGTTATAAAAACCTAATTGGCTTAAAATATTAACTGAAATATGTCTTGCCAGTGTAGAGAAATTACTATGGATACATTGCATTATAGCACCCTTACTGTTCAGAAATGGACATTCATAAACTAGGCTCTAGATCAAGTTTAAATTTGTCTCTGAGCCCACTTGGAGCAGTAGCTTCTAAGGTACAGCTGGTCATCCTCAATACATGTGAGTCTAGGCCACATTTTTATTCAAAATCCAGGTTGGGGAAGGTTGTTTTAGCAAGCTTGAAAAGACCACAGTATAGGTTCTTAATACATAATATTAAGTATCTGGGGGTGCAGATAACTAACCGTGATCTTTAGTGAAGTGTGCAAACCAGCACCTGCATTTCCTGTGTCGGATGAGAAGAGCACATCTTTCTCCTTCTGTCCTGGCCACATTTTACAGAGGCACGATTGGCAGCATTCTAACAAACTGCATCACTGTTTGGTTTGGTGGCAGTGCCTCAGATAGAAAGTCCATACAGAAAGTGGTAAGGGCAGCTGAGAAGATTATAGGGAAATCGCTTCTTGCTATTCAAGATACTGCTTAAAAGCGCTATGTGCTTAGAGTTTGAAGCATTATTAGTGACCCTCCAAACCCACTTCACAGTCTGCTTCTGTTGCTCCCCTCTGGACAAGGTTTAGAAGTATTTATAGTAGGACTACTAGATTCTTTAACAGTATTGTTCCTTATGTCATCTTGTAAACTCACAGAATTCCCTTTTTTATTCCATGTGTATGTATACATCCGAACTAGGGTGTGATGTTTCTATATGTCATATATGTGTGTGTATGTGGGTATATGTATAAATTTGTTATCTTTTGAGAGCCGAGTGCAATGAAATTTAATTTTAATGTATGCTGATCAGTGTACATTTAAAATGACAATAAATATTCTATTCTATTCTATTCTATTCTATTCTATTCTATTCTATTCTATTTTCCTGCTTGAGCAGGGGGTTTAAGGCCTCTTCCAGTTCTATTTTGATTCTGATTTGATCCTGATGAGGATGATGAACATGATAACTTCTACTTAGTTTATATTTTAAAATATTCTAGCAGTCAGTTAAGAGATAAGCTTATAAGTAAGAGTTAAGCAATTTTCTTCAGTTCAGGAAAGCATTATTTTTGTTTGGCATGTGAAGGATATGAACTTCAAAATTCAAATTCAGAACGTTAAATATTGTTACTTTAGGTACCTGTTTGAATAAGAGAAATGAGTCAATTCAATCATCCTCATGATACCTAGTAATTTATTTAATCTGCTTAATTAAGGGTCTGTAGCTGTTCTAAACATTAGCATATGATTTTGAAAGGAGGATCCTGATGAAGGTATGGTATCTATGCAGATACTGCTATAACATGCTAAAAGCAAATCTATTTTGCAACCCATTGATTTTTAATATATCCCTAGCTCTTTAACTTAACCAACAGCATGCTGAAAATGACTACTGATTTTCAATAAATTATTCTTTACCGTTCCTTGCTTTGTTTAGCAGGTATCATTTAGCAGTATATCATTGAGTAGATATGTAGGCTTTGGAGGAGAGAAAGGAAATTTCAAGGAAGTAACAACTTGGCAATATCATTATATTTCTGTTCTACATTTCTAATTATGCACACAAATCCCTAAAATGGACCTTAATTTAAGAGAGAGGATCATTTAAAAGATGCTCCTTGTAAACAATCAGTTTTTGCCGGATCCTAATCTGCTTTTATGTTGTGTGGAAGAGGAAACGCCTTGCTAGATCATACTGAGAGTCTCTCTAAAATCCTAAACTTTGTCTCTTGATGCTAACCCTACTTCCTCATTACATCTTAAATTTTTATTTAATATTATCTGTAATAGAATAGGTTGAGAGATTGGACAATACTTGAATACAGCTCATCTGTCTGGAGTCCACACTGTATATTGGACATTAATACAATTGAGCGAGTCCAGAAGTATTTCCCGAGAAGGGTACTACACTCCTCTGCTCGCAACAGAATACCCACACCACCAGGCTTGAAATTTTGGGCTTGAATAACCTAGAACTATGTCACTTACAGTTGGACTTAAGGGTAGTACACAAAATTATCTGCTACATTGTCCTACCAGTCAATGACTACTTCAGCTTCAACTGCAACAATACAAGAGCACACAGCAGATACAAACTCAATGTTAACCTCTCCAAACTTGATTGCAGAAAGTACGACTTCAGCAACAGAGTAGTCAATGCCTAGAATGCACTACCTGACTCTGTAGTTACATCCTCAAAACCCCACTCCTTTAACCTCAAACTATCCACTATTGACCTCACCCCACTCCTAAGAGGTCTGTAAAGGGCGTGCATAAGTGCGCCACCATGCCTCCCGTCCCTGTCCTATTGTCCCCATTTAATTGTACCTATTTTCTGTATTCTTACTCATGTTTATACTTATACCTATTATTTTGTAAGTGATTGACAAATCAAATAAATAAATAAATAAAATAAATAACACCCCAAAATACAAAATACATATATTTACTGTGTTTCTCATATAATAAGGCCGGGTCTTATTTTTTTTTGAGCCCCGAAAAAATGGCTAGGCTGTCTTTTTGGGGGTGACTTAATTCCCCCCCTTGCATCTTCAGGTGGGTGGGCAGCGACGGCTTGGATGTTGACCTCGGCGTTGGTGGGGCACTTCGTATTGGGGTCAACGCAGCAGCACCTTATCCGTGTGTGCAAAAAAAGTACTTCCTAATGGCAAGCCCCCCCACCATTCCCCCCCATTTTGCATGTTTTAATAGAGGCCTTAATTTGGGGGGAGGGGCTTAATTTCATTTAATGCCTATAAAACATGCTGGGACTTCCTATTGGGGGAGGCCATATTGTTGGAGAAACAGGGTAATATAGTTGTTATTTTACATTACGTTCAATGAGGGTTTTCATGTTTATTGGATATTTTACAGAGTGTTTGTAAAATATTGGTTGTCAACTTCAGTATGCTGGAAACATAAAATGATGGAGGAGAGATACAGAAATGTAATGGGCCTGCCCCACTGTCACTTTGCTTTATTTTAATATCTGTAAGTTTGTTAATGCTTTTTGAGTAAAAGTAATGTGGTTAGAATGCATGAATGTGGATTTATATCCTTACAGGAAGACGTGCAGCAAAAACAATTACTCCTTCATGTTAGAAAATTTACAATCTTAGATCAATAGTATGTGTTTGTTTTTTGCTTATGAACTCGTGCTATATAGATGTAATGAAAAGACGGATCAATTTTACTCTGAGTGAACAAAGTGTAATGCTATATTTCAAATCTGAGCTGCTTTTTCTACATATGCATTATATATATGTATGTAATATATATATATATATATATATATATGTTTTCTGAGGTTCTCGCGGGTATTTATATGTGGATCTTTGGTTGTTCGGGTTTTCTCCCGCGTAAGATTCGAAGTATCTAGGCAACGTTTCGATGAAGTCTCATTCATCATCTTCAGGCTTCTGTCTCCGGCTCTGTGCTTCTCAGAGTAATGGAGATTGCAGCTGCTTCCTTCTTTTAACTGCCAGTGGGGGTGGGACTTGATTGGGTGGGGGCTTGGCTGTGTTCTGATTGGGTGGGGTTGTGTTCTCATTGGTAGGGGTTTGGCTGTGTTCTGATTGGTTGGGGGTTGGTCGTGTTCTGATTGGTTGGAGGCGTGTTCTGTTCAGGTGGGGCTTGGTTGTGCTCAGGTTAGTCTTAGTTGCTGGGGGATTTGAGCTGGAGAGTTGTGATCTGGCTGTTTGGCTTCTAGTTCGTGGTCCTGCTGCATCTTCATAGTGGGTGTCGGTTTGCTTCATGTATGGCTCAGAGGGGTTTGAAGTGGGTAGTGATGTAGCTGCAGTGCAGCTTCTGGTCCATGGTCGTTTCTCATTTTCTGAATGGGTGGGAGTCTGTTTTCTACATGGAAGTGTGGTGGTGGCATCTTGTGTGGCTCTTATGGGTGTGGGTCCGGTGTCCTTCTTCATGTTAGGTATTCGTCTGTTCATGAGGGCGGGTTTCCAAATGGCTGGAAGGCGGGAGGTGTCATCTCGTTTGTTCATGCTGTGTGGGCGTTTTCTATCTCTATGGCTTCTCTGATTATTCTGCTGTTGAAGTGTTCGGTTTTGGCGATAATTCTGGTATTTTTAAAATCAATTTCATGTCCTGTGGCTTTGAGGTGTTGGACCAGGGAGGAGGTCGTTTCTTCTTTTTTGATTGAGTTCTTATGTTCTTCAATGCATGCACTTATTCTTCTGTTAGTTTGTCCAATGTATGTGGTAGGGCAGGCAGTGCAGGGGATTTCGTATACTCCTTGGTTTTCTAATTCGATTTTGTCTTTGGGGTTTCTTAGGATGGTGGATATTTTTCTGTTTGTGCAGAATGCTGTTTTGATGTTGTGTTTTGGAGGATCTTGCTAATTTTGTCTGTAGTGCCTTTTATATATGGGAGGAGGGCTTTGCCGTTTTCTTGTTCTCTGTCTTGGATTTTGGTTGGGGTTTCTTTTTGGATTAGGTGGGTAATCTTCTTTCTTTGGAATCCATTGGCTGTAAGTACGTTGGTGAGAGTGTGTAGTTCGGTTTTTGGTGTTGTTCATCGGCTAAGCATTTTGTTCTGGAGATGAGTGTCTTGGCTACGGAATTGATCTGTGCTGGGTGGTGGTGTGAGAGTGCATGTAGATAGCGGTTAGTATGTGTTTCTTCTGGTAGATGGTGTGTCCTAGGGAGCCATTGGATCTTTTGTATACCAAGACATCTAGGAAGGAAGTTGATTGTTGGCTTCTGTTTCCATGGTGAATTGTATTTTGGGGTGTAGGCTGTTGAGGTATGTGAGGAAGTGAAAACTGAACAACTTCCTCACATACCTCAACAGCCTACACCCCAAAATACAATTCACCATGGAAACAGAAGCCAACAATCAACTTCCCTTCCTAGATGTCTTGGTATACAAAAGATCCAATGGCTCCCTAGGACACACCATCTACCAGAAGAAAACACATACTAACCGCTATCTACATGCACTCTCACACCACCACCCAGCACAGATCAATTCCGTAGCCAAGACACTCATCTCCAGAACAAAAATGCTTAGCCGATGAACAACACCAAAAACCGAACTACACACTCTCACCAACGTACTTTACAGCCAATGGATTCCAAAGAAAGATTACCCACCTAATCCAAAAAGAAACCCCAACCAAAATCCAAGACAGAGAACAAGAAAACGGCAAAGCCCTCCTCCCATATATAAAAGGCACTACAGACAAAATTAGCAAGATCCTCCAAAAACACAACATCAAAACAGCATTCTGCACAAACAGAAAAATATCCACCATCCTAAGAAACCCCAAAGACAAAATCGAATTAGAAAACCAAGGAGTATACGAAATCCCCTGCACTGCCTGCCCTACCACATACATTGACAAACTAACAGAAGAATAAGTGCACGCATTGAAGAACATAAGAACTCAATCAAAAAGAAGAAACGACCTCCTCCCTGGTCCAACACCTCAAAGCCACAGGACATGAAATTGATTTTAAAAATACCAGAATTATCGCCAAACCGAACACTTCAACAGCAGAATAATCAGAGAAGCCATAGAGATAGAAAACGCCCACACAGCATGAACAAACGAGATGACACCTCCCGCCTTCCAGCCATTTGGAAACCCGCCTCATGAACAGACGAATACCTAACATGAAGAAGGACACCGGACCCACACCCATAAGAGCCACACAAGATGCCACCACCACACTTCCATGTAGAAAACAGACTCCCACCCATTCAGAAAATGAGAAACGACCATGGACCAGAAGCTGCACTGCAGCTACATCACTACCCACTTCAAACCCTCTGAGCCATACATGAAGCAAACCGACACCCACTATGAAGATGCAGCAGGACCACGAACTAGAAGCCAAACAGCCAGATCACAACTCTCCAGCTCAAATCCCCAGCAACTAAGACTAACCTGAGCACAACCAAGCCCCCACCTGAACAGAACACGCTCCAACCAATCAGAACACGACCAACCCCCAACCAATCAGAACACAGCCAAACCCCTACCAATGAGAACACAACCCCACCCAATCAGAACACAGCCAAGCCCCCACCCAATCAAGTCCCACCCCACTGGCAGTTAAAAGAAGGAAGCAGCTGCAATCTCCATTACTCTGAGAAGCACAGAGCCGGAGACAGAAGCCTGAAGATGATGAATGAGACTTCATCAAACGTTGCCTAGATACTTCGAATCTTACGCGGAGAAAACCCGAACAACCAAAGATCCATATATATATATATATATATATATATATATATATATATATATATATATATATATATAATTTTATAATATATAAAATACTAAACCAATATACTAGACCAATATCGGTTATATATTATATGTATATATGTATACACATACACACACACACACACACACACACACACACAAATACAAATATCCTGCATCAAATACAGCTCATCTGTCTGGAGTCCGCACTATATATCAGACATTAATACAATTGACCGAGTCCAGAAGTATTTCAGGAGAAGAATACTACACTGTATTCTTACTCATGTTTATACTTATACCTATTATTTTGGAAGTGATTGACAAATCAAATCAAATCAAATCAAATAAATAAATAAATAAATAAATAACACCCCAAAATGCAAAATACATATATTTAATATAGTTGTTATTTTACATTACGTTCAATGAGGTTTTTCATGTTTATTGGATATTTTACACCCTCTAACCCCCAATTCTTTACCCTTAAACTATCCACTATTGACCTCACCCCATTCCTAAGAGGTCTGTAAGGGACGTGCATAAGTGCACAATCATGCCTACCGTCCCTGTCCTATTGTCCCCATTTATTCGTTTGACAAATAAATAAACAAACAAACAAACAAATAAATAAATATTGCAACCTTTTCTGACAGTTTTCCTGTTTTGGATCAAGTATTTATTATTTCTATTTATTATAGCATATGCATTATTTTATAATTATAAATCCATATGTTCTTTTATAACTTACAATGATTATGTATGGTATATGGCATAAAGGTACCCTAATATCCTGCAGATATAAATATTGTTTCCTTTGATATGGTCTTGACACACAAATGAGGAACACATACAGGTAGTCCTCCACTTACAACAGTTCTTTTAGTGATCATTCAAATTTACAATGACATTGAAAAAAGTGACTAAAGACTGTTTTTCACACTTGCAACTGTTGCTGCATCCTCATGGTCACCGGATCAAAGTTCAGATGCTTGGCAACTGATTCATATTTATGATGGTTGCAATGTCCCAGGGTCATGTGATCCCCTTTTGTGACCTTCTGACAAGCAAAGTCAATGGGGAAGTCAGATTCACTTAACAACCATGTCACTAATTTAACTACTACAGGGATTCACTTAATAACTGCAGCAGAAAAGGTCATAAAATGGGTCAAAATTCACTTAACAAATGTCCCACTTAGCAACAAAATTTTTTGGCTCTGTTGTGGTTGTAAGACAAGGACTATCTATACAAGGCAGCTTGTGAAGACCCTTCCTACAATTCATCTTGCCATCATAGTAGTAGTCAAAGTTGTTGCTGGACACTTCCAATTATTCCAGGATTTTCTTAAAATGTCAATTATATTGCTCTGCTTTTATAAGAATATTTTTACAACCATGTGAATAACTTGCTTGAACTGTATAGTAATGTACAAGTTGCTGAGATTGAGAAAAGTTAGGCTTTCTATAATAAAACACAATTTCTGACTAAAATCAGTCTGTCTGACTGAGATCGGCATATATGGGCTGATTGGGATAGACTGCAGGGGTGATACAGAAATGTAATTTTATGTAATTTTATTCTATTTTACATATTTATGTATCAAATTATTGTATTTTATCCTATAACTATTGTATTTTAAATTGTTTCTTTGGAATTTTATTGGTAATATGTGTTTGAACCTGTACATTGATGTAGCCTATATGCTAATCAATCAGTCTATCTATCTATCTATCTATCTATCTATCATCTATAAAGGAAGTCATTGACTTTTAATGTGGCCAGAAAAAAAAAACTTTGTCTGAAAAGAAAGAATTGGGCATTTCTTGGCCAGACCAACAGTCCTCGGTGGCTTAGCAATTAAGATTGTGGGCTTGTCAACTGGAGGATTGGCAGTTTGAAACCCAAGTACCCAAGTACCGTATGATGATTGAGCTCCTGTTCCTGCTGCCTTGTCTTCTGCCAACCTAGCAGTTGGAAAGCATACAAGTAGATAAAAACCACTTTGAGTGGAAGGTAGCAGCATTCTATGTGCCTCGGCATATAGTCATGCTGGTCACATGACCATGGAAGGGTCTTCCAACAATGCTGATTCCCTGGGCTAGGAAATGGAGATGAACACCACCCTCTGGAGTCAATTGTAGGGAAAACCTTTCGTTTTTGGGGTGGGGGGGGAATGACACAAACCAACAAAATCAACTTTTATGCATGGTCTGAATTGCATTGGGATGACTGCTTGAAGCTTAGTCTAATAATTTGTGTCACACTGCTTTACATGCTGTTTTGTCATAAAGTCTAAAATATAATTACCACCACTTTCTCCCATATGCGAGCCATTAATACTTGAGAGAAATAAACCCGCTCCTCCTGATATAATTTAATCAGATTAATTCTATCAGACGTTGTCCATTGAAACAAGCACATAAGGAAAAGCTTAAACACCTTTAGACTGGAAGTATTTTTACAGGGAAAATAAAATCTCTAAATCCTGATTGACCCAGATTTCTTTTCACTTTATTAAATTTAAACCAAAACAACTGTCAATCAAATAAATCAATAAAATGCCCTTTATTATACCCTAGGAATTCGGACAAGGAGAAAGAAGTGGTAAATAAATTGTTGCTGACATTTCCGATTCCTATATTTCCCTGGTGATCTTAACTCAATATGCTTTTAAAACATCAGGGGAGAGAGAGTAAATCTTTTATTGGAGTTTGGATAATGTCCCTAATAGTAATAAGAAAAAAAAAAGAGAGAAAGAGGAAGGCATTTTTGCAGGTTATGTAGAAATGTTGTGGAATAAAAATAGAACATGTAGATTTCTGTATGGGAATATATCTTCATTTTATTCTAAGCTGCATTCAATTTAAGCCTGTAGATTTGTAAGATAAGAGGTTTTTCTGGAGAGAGTTGGTAAATTTCATATTTTCTTCATCTCTTTCATAGACTTTCCTCCTTTCCTTTCTTATGCAACATGGTGGCATAACTCTTGTTTTTTGTTATTGTATCAGAAAAAGAACTACTTTTATCTTCTCCTTTTGAACACTTACACTTCTTATTTTAACACTATATAATAGTGTTCATTCTCCCACCCAATTTTTTTAATTTTAACAATCATCAAATCCATGTCATAATTTTATTTTTTCCCCATCTCCTGCAAAAAGTCCACAAAGTTCTAAATATACCATACGTTTCTTCAGTGATGTTTTTTTCTTCCACAAGAGTAGTTAATTTAGCCATCACTGCCAATTCACTGGAATGTTTGTTTCAAGGGACTTCCACAAATATGCAGCTTGGGTAAATATGATTTTTTCTCTCCTTAGGTTATCGTATGTTGAGTTCCTTTAAAAAAAACAAGAATAGTAATGATAATTAAACCTATATATTGCCCAACTCCCAGTAACTTTGAGTGGTTTACAATTGTTAAAAACACTTAAGAAGAAAAACCAATATAGAAAACAGGTATTATGATTAGATGTTTTAATGAACAGATTAACAGAGTTGGAAGGGACCTTGTAGGTCATCTAATCCAACCCTCTGCCCAAGCAGGAGACCCTACATCATTTCTGACAAATGGCAGTCCAATCTCTTCTTGAAGGTCTCAAGTGATGGCACTCCTACAACTTCCAAAGGCAAGGTGTTCCATTGGTTGATTGTTCTCACTGTCAGACAATTTCTCCTTATGTCTAGGTTAAATCTCTCCTTGTTCAGTTTCCACACATTATTCTTTGTCTGGCCTTCCAGGTGCTTTGAAAAATAGCTTGAACACCTCCTCTCTGTGGCAGCCCCTCAAATATTGGAAGACTGCTATCATGTCTCCCCTGGTCCTTCTCTTCACTAGACTAGCCATGCCCAGTTCCTGGTTCCAGTTCCTGAAAACAAGTTATTGGGTTTATTCAATTATTAGATACAGCTTTCATCATTTGCATTTTTTTAAGAGAGTCATTGAGGCCACTTGGAGGTTTATCTGTGTCCTCAGGGTCACCTGAATAGTGCAAATAGGTATGGACTCTTCTTAGAACTGCTAAAAGGACTGTGTCGTAGATTAGAGATAGATGATGTCATATCCCTCCCTCTCTGTTGAGAGAGCATTATCCTCTTTGACCCCTCTTTCAAACTAGTGGTCCTCTCTGTCTAAAATGTGGACAGCAGTTCCAGCTATATGCAAGGAGAATAAATCCTTCCATTCTCCACCATCCAGTCAGAGCTGAAAAAGCTTCTTAGATGAAAAGCGAAATGTCTTCAAAGAAAAAAAGCAAAAAGTCCAGTTGCTCCTTGGTTGTCTTTGAGACAACCATGACCTGGATGACTGAGAATTTCCATAGACAGAAGTAGTTTCTCTTCACTCTATGAGCTATCTCAGAGTTTTTTGAAAAAGAAAATACTTTGCATTTGCTTTGAGAGCTTGAGTGTTTCATGTTGATGCAGAGCCAAGTACGGTCTCCTTAGCAACTGCCTTGCTGCACATTTTGGTACAGGAATGTATTCTTCAAATAAGATTGATGGCTTCTGGTTGACAGGATTTAACTGTTTTCATTCAGGCAAATACAACATTCAAATCCAGGTGTTGAGTCTTCAAGTTAGCTTTTAAAATCTATTTCTAGCTGATCGTTTTAAATCTTCCTTTTCTGTGCATAATGCTGTGTGCATCAACAGGAATCTGGTAATGTTGGAGACTTTTAAATTGTGATATGAAGCTGTAGAATTACAATTATTTTTGAGATTGTTGGAAGTGCTGTGAGGGAGTTTGCTTTCCCTGACTTGCATAACATTTTTAGCATAGCCTATTGACCCTACTAGATAATTAAGTTTGGGGGATTTCGTGCTGAATGCAAGCACCCATGATGTAGTTTACTAGACTTGAAATCTTAGATAAGCATAACAATATAAAGCCAACCTTTAAGATAGTTTCAGCTCTTTGGGGAACTCCAAACTATTGTAAAATATATGGCTACATTAATTAATTTGTGCTTTCAATCAATTCAATCAACAAAACATCTGGGCATGTTATATAGACATTTAAAAGAATCTGAACAATAAACAATTATACCATAAAAACATTTCTTACTTTTACTGAGGAAAAGTTCCATCTACTTTAGCACTTTGGTATTTTCTAGACTGCTTATGCTTGTAATGAGCAAATATAAGAGTTCAGTAATATTTATTTTCTTCCATTCAATTGTGTCTGATTCTTAGAGATTACCTGGAAAAGTCCCTGCAGTTTTCTTGGCAAGATTTCTCAGAAATAGTTTGCCATTGCCTCCTTCCTAGGGCTGAGAGAAAGTGACTGGCCCAAGGTCACCTAACTGGATTTGTGCCTTAGTTGTGCTTACAAATCAGAGTCTCCCTCAGTGGTGGGATTCAAATTTTTTTTACTACTGGTTCTGTGGGTGTGGCTTGGTGGGCATGGTGTGGCTTGGTGGGCATGGCAGGGGAAGGTTACTGCAAAATCCCCATTCCCTCCCCATCCCACTAACCTGCTTTCCAGCTCCATTCTCCTGTTCAGGGAAACCAAAGAAGACCCAGCCGATCAGTTGGGACTCCGGAAGCAGAGAATAGATGGGGGTGGGGCCAGTCAAATGTGGTATTTGCTGGTTCTCTGAACTACTCAAAATTTCCACTACCGGTTCTCCAGAACTGGTCAGAACCTGCTGAATACCACCTCTGGTCTCCCTTCTGGGAATTGAAGTTCACACATCTTCAAGCTGACAAAGCTAAGAAACACTGGGCCAGAAGGGTAAGTTTAAAACATATTTAAAATAAGGAAAGATTACAAGCACTGTGAAGAGACATTTAATGTAAATTTAAAAGTATTTCTCTTCTTTCCTGCTGTAACTTTTCCATCTTGACTTCCCTCTTTAAACAAGATAACAGCCTTTGAGCTCACAAATTATTTTCTTTTGCCAGTAATTTAATTTTAATAGAGGCTATGAATCTGTGCACTTAATTCTTTTCTCATCAACTGTGAGGGATTTCCAGTCCCTCCTTGCAAAATTGATAAAACTATTACAACTTTTACCCTAAACTTTTGAAAAACCGCAAGTAATCCAGGTGAGTCTCAATCTTGTTTTTTCAAAGCCAAAGCTAAAGGCAGATTGAGACAGCAAGCTATTGAACAGATCCTGCAGTGATCTGAAATGAGCACACAACTAAAACTGACAGGTGTAAGCGAGCTTTGGGATTGATTCTTCCACCAAGCAGGGAAAAACAGTCACCTCAGGTGTAAAATCTGGATCTGTTAAAGAGAGAAATAGTGGATCATTTAAAACAACCTTCCCCACACTCATGTATACATATGAAATGAATGAATGAATAATGAATAAATAAATATTGTACAAAAATATTGTATAAAGCTACAGGATGTAATAGACAGGCTGATGGAGAATTTTTTTGGCATTATAGTCCAGTATATCTTGAAGGCACTATTTGAGTGATCTATCTATCTATCTATCTATCATCTATCTATCTATCTATCTATCTATCTATCTATCTATCTATCTATCTATCTATCTATCTATCTATCTATCTATCTATCTATCTATCCATCCATCCATCCACCAACCCATCCAACCATCCTATCCATGCCTCCCTCCTTCACTCCATTCAACCATCCATCCATCCATGATTAAGAAATCAGCAGCCATTAAGTGAACCCATAGTCATTAAATGAACCAATGGTTCACTATGGATATGGTTCTGCCAAAAAAAACAGAAGTAAATGCTGTTTTTTGGCAAAATCATTATAAGACATGTGACTGCAGGTCATTGCAAAGGACTGGAAGTGTAATCATGTGACTGTGGGGTGAGGTTGACCATTGGAACTTTGAATCTGGATCGTAAGCATCCCCTAAGTAGCTCTGTTAAGACTCTAAACAGTTGCTAAGTGACTGGTTGTAAGTCAAGGACTACCTGTATTATGTATTGTGCAATTATATTATGGTCCACCTCTCCAACTGTTCTTTGGAAACCATCTAAAATCTATTTCTGAAAACTATATATTGAGATGCCTACATTTTTGTTTTGTTCAGTTCTCTGTTAATGAATTGCAAAAGGCACTCCTACCTTTTCCCATTTGTGTTAATATTTGCATGGATTTCTTTCCAAAAAGAGGGAAGCCAGTAGCTCTTTAATCCCCTAAGAAAACAGTTCAATCCTATTATGGTATAACTTACATATAAAATCAATATCTGCCCAATATTTCTATTACTGTGATAAGTTTTAGCAATGAATTTGGCTAGCTTGTTAACACAGATGCAGATGAACACAATGGTTTATGAAAACAACCACACAAGAACTGAGTTGGAGCTTATCAGGTCTCAACTCCTGAACCTATTTGTCCTTAGTTTAGTTAGAATTGTGGGTCTTTTGAAATAAACATAGAAGGGACAGATCCTTGTCTCAGGGGGAGTCTAGGACAGGGGTGTCAAACTTGCATCGTCACATGGCATATCGTGACTTTACAATCTAGAAATACAAGAGTTATAGTAATTTGAATGAAAATGTGGACACCGATAATAAAAGTAAATGAATGAAATGATAAATACAGCATTGAATTGTCCCATTGCTAGTTGTCCTGTAGGGTATTGGCTGTGGTGATTTGGCTATGCTGAATTGGCTATGGTGGGTTGTCCCATTTCATGTCAGTGAGTTTACAATTTGTATTTCAACATTGTAGAAAAAGCAGAAGAAAACAATATGTATAACAATTCTTCTTTTTTCTGTCTCTTTCTCTGCATTCACACGCACACACACAAAAATGGGAAAGAGAATGAGCCAAGAGAGTAAATCACAAAACATTTACAAAGAAAACATGCACTCAGCTTTGCTGGCTGAGGAACTCTGGGAGTTGAAGTCCACAAGTCTAAAAGTTGCCAGGGTTGGAGATCCCTGTTTTAGAAAATATTTACAGACCCCTCACATCCTGAACACAAACTGTTTCAACTCCATCCCTCAAAACGATGCTATAGAGCACTGCACACCAGAACAACTAGACACAAGGACAGTTTTTCCCCGAAAGCCATCACTCTGCTAAACAAATATTTCCCTCAACATTGTTCAACTATTTACAAAGTCTGCACTACTATTACTATTAATCTTCTCATCACTTCTTATCATCCATCCCCTCCCACTTGTGACTGTATGACTGTAACTTTGTCGCTTGTATCCTTACGATTTATATTGACTGTTTCCTAGTATGATTTGATTGCTTATTGTATCCTATGACTATTGTTAAGTGTTGTACCTTATGATTCTTGACTCTTGATGAATGTATCTTTTCTTTTATGTATACTGAGAGCATTTGCACCAAGACAAATTCCTTATGTGTCCAATCACACTTGGCCAATAAAGAATTATATTCTGTCCTGTCCTGTCCTGTCCTGTCCTGTCCTATCCTATCCTATCCTATCCTATTCTAGAACACTTGTTATATAAGAAAATGTCCTCAGTGCCTCTCTGGGATTCATTAAAGCTATTGTGCTTGTTTTCAGAATCACATTAGTATTTATTAGTAGGGCTGTGCAATGGTATGGATACCATTAGGTGCCTCAGAAGATGCAGAAGCATGAATGCAGAACCTTAAAACTCATGATGGGTTTGTTTGATTTCTCCTGGGGCCTCGCCTCCAACTTTCCCACCACAATCACCTCAGGAGGTAACTTGTACTGTAGCAAGCAGTAAGTGGCCCCAAACCACCCAGGTAGCTTCTATGGTTGAGTGTTGACTTCAACCTGAAGATCCCCATCATATTACAGCTCATTAATCATGACTTAAAACATCCAGGATGAATCCTCAAAATTACAAAGGCCTTCTATAAGCTTCATTAAAGGGAGTAAGAGCCTATTACTATGAAAAAGAGGTCAACTGCAATACAAAGTGGCAACTATTACAGAGTGTTCTTCGCAGCAATTCTGTAAGATGATAATTTTTTTAAAAAGCACATTAGATTAAATTTGAGCGGGGACCAGGTGTCTGTTCTTAGGAAGGCAGCTTTGGTGGAAATAAGTGCTCTTCATTGGATCCATCTGCTGCATTGCTGAAAGAGAGAAACAACATTTCTACATTCAGTCTTTTGTGGGTTTTTTTTGAAGCAGAGACATACAGTACTAAAATACTCCAGAATGCCAACAGATAGATGTGTTTTAGCCAAATTTCGAGATGCTGTTTATTTTTAAATTACAAGCATGATAGCAATTCTCTTTTACATCCAAATGATTCTTTAACCCCCCCACCCCCACCCATTTTTGTAACCTCCAAAGTTGGGGTATTGTTTTCATTGACTCCAGGGCAAAGGTGGTATTCAGCAGGTTCTGACCAGTTCTGGAGAACTGGTAGCGGAAATTTTGAGTAATTCGGAGAACCAGCAAATACCACCTCTGACTGGAGATTTTATGGTATCCTTCCCCTGCCACGCCCACAGAACCGGTAGTAAAAAATAATTGAATCCCACCACTGCTCCAGGGTCCAATGAGAAATGGTTAAATATTTTCTTTTTCTCTCAGTCAGGATTGGGCTTCACTTCCCATTGATATGTAAGACTGAAAATGAAATGGCTGATTTCTTCAGGAAACTGAGTATATGATCACAAGTTCTTTGTTCCCTTATCTGCCTGCAGCTATAGGGTGAGAGTGATTTCTAACAGCTCTTTATTGAATAATGCCTGTGAGGCAAGTTCGACTTCCTGGCTACCACAGCTCCATTTAAAGGCAACTGATCAGCCCATCAACCAATCCAGAGAGAGTATTTTTCCTGCTCCAACAGAGGACTAGAATGAGAACTTCAACCGGCAACTATATACACCAGGGGTGTCCAACCTTGGCAACTTTAAGACTTGTGGACTTCAACTCCCAGAATTCCTCAGCCAGCTTTGCTGGCTGAGGAATTCTGGGAGTTGAAGTCCATAAGTCTTAAAGTTGCCAAGGTTGGACACCCTTGATATACACTATATATAATACATAACTGTTTATGTAAACTGTAGCAAATTTGGATAGCTAATAAAAACCCAACTAGATTTTGGACTCATCCTCCTCTATTAGGAGCTACTGCTTTTCTAAGTATTGCAATGTTGCCCTTTGGTATATGTGTATGGTATTAACAAGTACACAATGGGTAGGGCTTATATCTCAATGCTACTTTCATCATTCTATTTAGTATTTAGTATTTATTTGATTTGTCAATCGCTTACAAGATACAGGTATAAGAATAAATATAGTTTTAAATACATGAAATAGATACTTATAAGAAAAATAAAAATAAAATAAAAAATAAAAAAATAAAAATTCTGCCTTCTTTGCTCCCTACAAAGACTTTGCTGGCTATATACAACCTTTTCCTTCCTTCCTTCCTTCCTTCCTTCCTTCCTTCCTTCCTTCCTTCCTTCCTTCCTTCCTTCCTTCCTTCCTTCCTTCCTTCCTTCCTTCCTTCCTTCCTTCCTTCCTTCCTCCTTCCCCCCCTCCCTCCCTCCCTCCCATCTTCAAATGCAATTTGAATTTTTGTCAATGTCTAGAAAGTGGGAACTATGCTGCCTTTGGAGATGTGATATATTTAGCTAAACTGATGCCTGATTGCAGAGGTGGTATTCAGCAGGTTCTGACCAGTCCTGGAGAACCGGTAGCGGAAATTTTGAGTAGTTCAGAAAACTGGCAAATCCCCCCTCTGACTGGCCCTGCCTCCATCTATTCTCTGCCTCCCGAGTCCCAGCTGATTGGCTGGGTCTTCTTTTGCTGCCCTGCACAAGAGAACAGAGCAGGAAAGAAGTTAATGGGGTGGGGAGGGAATGGGGATTTTGCAGTAACTTTCTCCCAGGAGTGGGGAGGGAATAGGGATTTTATAGTATCCTTCCCCTGCCACACCCACCAAGCCATGCCTACAGAACCAATAGTAATTTTTTTTTAATCCCACCACTTCCTAATTGCCACAAAAATAGGCAAATATATCCTGCAACATTTTCTTGATTTTTTTTTTCTCACACCAAGTGAGCTTTGCATCAAATCCAGGGAAATCTCAAGATTTAAAGTCATAATCTCTCCTCCTTATCAGAGAAATAAAGCTGACAGTATCCCGCACCATCTTGACCCTGACAATATCCCTCTGAAGCCTTCATAAAGGCCAAGGAAGGAAACCAATCTCCACTGAATTAATCGGGCTTTGAAAACCAATGGACCTCTGCAGCAAAGTTAAGTATGAATGCAAGGTACTTTTCCTGACAGCTGCAGATAATATACCAATAAATACCTTAGAGTGAGTGATTGACATTTAGGGGGACTTTCTGATGTAATGCTATCTCAGATACATATGAAGCTACTAAATCATGCTTCTTGGGATCATTGGAGGTCAACATCTTAGTGGTCTCTCCTTACAGATTTTCCTTCTTACTAAGCATTCAAGCACTCCAAGTCAGTGCTTGTATTCCTCTTAAAGCTTTGTGTCCTTGAATAATAGCTTCAAAGATAAAAATTATAGGAAAAGGCAGAAACTGAAGCTGGACAAACGATTAAAAAATTGGATTTCTGGCCTGAAATCCTGAAATTATTAGGAAGAAACAGGTGATATCAAAGAGCAAAAGAGATGGTTTTCCTGGTCATTTAAACCAACCTTCTCTAATTAGGCAAATTCCTACTATTTGTTTTGGTTAGGTTATAAGGTTAGAGTTGCCTTTGGTGAGATGGACAGAATACAAGTTTGATAAATAGTAATTATAGGATTAGATTAGGATACATCATATCATACTACGTTGGAGAACTTGGTCCATTTGTAAGCTATTTAGCTTTAGGTATTTTAGCAAAATTGGGACACGGTAGCTCAGTGGCTAAGATGCTGAGCCTTTTGATCAGAAAGGTCAGCAGTTCAGTGGTTTGAATCCCTAGTGCGCATAAAAGAGTGAGCTCCTGTTACTTGTCCCAGCTTTTGCCAACTAGCAATATGAAAGCATGTAAAAATGCAAGTAGAAAAATAGGGACCACTTTGGTGGGAAGGTAACAGCGTTATGCGCACCTTCGGCAGTTAGTCATGCCAGCCACATGACCATGGAGATGTCTTTGGACAGCGCTGCCCCCTAGAGCCAGAAACAACTAGCACATATGCATGAGGGGAATCTTTACCTTATTTTAGCAAAAATAATATGATGATGAAAGCAGTGTGAAGATACATGGTTAGTTTGCAAAAATTTAAAACACTTTATGCTGTTTTCTTTTAAACAGAATGAACACCAGTTTTAAATGAAGATAGAAAGCTGAAGTTTCACAAAACAAAAGAACTGAGGTTCTTTATTTATAGAGAAGTGGAATAGAAACTATTTTGAAGTCACATTTTTTAATGTGAATAAAATATTTATTTTGAATGCAGCAAGAATACAAAGCACAGCCACAAGTTAGAAATGAAAGCACCCACACTATGAACATTGGTTTAGAAAGTGGAATTATAGTCCTAACTATCTGGAGTGTTGTTCTCTTTGGGAAAAGCACAATATGAATCAATAATTTACACCAAGAATAGATGGTGTTTTGTAGGGCTTGCAATATATGTTTCAATTTCTTCTCTTCTTCCACTTTACATTTTCCAGCATCCTTGTTATTATAGCAACACTGCAAAAAGAAGCAAAACTTTTATGACATCAAGTTATGTTCTTGCAGAATCTTAAATGAGCTGCATCTCTTTCCATAACCTTATGACTTTGTTTGCTTCCCTCCAACAAAGGTGATTATTTTTATTTCACCACCTGGCTTCAGGGAAAAAAAGGTCTCACATTAGATGCTAGATTTCTGCACTAATGCCCCTTACTTGTAGAAGCCAGAGAGATTTAACTGTTCTTTGCACCAAGTAGAAGAGACATTACCATGGAAAATCCCATGTATTCTCTTTGTCTTGATTTAAGCTCTTGTTGGGTTTGTTCTCCTCACAAGAACATATTTGCTGTTCTTAGTGAAGGCAGTGAAGGCATATATCAAGCAATATTTCATTACCAAGGTTCCAAAACAGACTTTTCGTTTACAAACCTAGTTTAAAAAACAACAACAACCATGTCAGGGGCGGGATTCTACCAGTTCATACCTATTCACTAGAACCAGTTGTTAATATTCCAAGCAGTTTGGAGAACTGGTTGTTAGAAGAAATTACTGGCCTAATCCTGTAAGGAAGGCAGGAAGGAAACATTCTGGTGTTGCTTACAGAAACTGCCTCTCCGTTAACCCTTATTACATTCTTGGCAGGACTAGGCTTCCTGTCTCTGGAACTTCTCTGGAGGTTTTTTTCCCTCCTTTGTTGGTACTTTGCTTGTGTGGAGTGACCATTTACAGTTACAATGGCACTGAAAAAAGTGACTTATGACCATTTTTCACACTTATGACTGTTGCAGCATCCCCACAGTCATGAGAGGCCAGGTGAGGAGATGCGTGCCTTGATATGAGTGATTTGAGTTGGCCATGCCCAGACAATAACATGACTACCAAGCCACATCCACCCAGCCACATGACCACCAAGCCATGCCCACCACCTAAGCCACGCCCCCAGAACCAGTTGTTAAAAATTTGAATCCCACCCCTGAACCATGCGATCTTATTAAGTTTGGTTGCCCAGTCATCCAGATCCTTCAACTGGATTTGGGTTTTTGTCCACCTATTGAGTGCTTCCCAAGGATCTGAGATAGGCAGATATTGTTTAATAATACTAAATAATACTGTAAACTGTTCCAAGTAAAACTTCCTTTTGCAATTGACTGATAGTGATTTTGTCAATGCCAATGGCATTCAAGCGCTCCTGATATTTGGGGATTATACCCAAGGGACTTATTATTTATGGAAATGTCTTTGCATTCTCTTCTGTTCTACTTCTCTTTCCGTAATCTATACACCCAAATTATAAAAAGCCTTTACTTTTTTATCACCTGAAAGAGTTCTACTATTTTCGCCCTCTATTTTTATTGTATAAGTTTTCAAAATCTACACTTGAAAATGATAGAATTTGGGAGAGCTGGTTATGTTAGGTTGGGATTGCTGTCAATGATTAATAAAATGGGGGTAAACAGTTGAGATTCCTTTTATATTTATTCAGTCTTTCAGTGCACTTAGCTCTTTCATGATATTTTTAAGACTTGAAAGCAAATGATTATAATGACAAAAATTACATTTAAACCACAGGATTATTAAATGCCTCTTCAAATAGATACCTGAACTAGCAACAATTCAATAACTGTTAGTTGGCTAAATATATTATCAGAGAATTGAGACTGAAGAGTAAATCTGCTCTCTGTTCTCTTTTTTAAAAATATTATAAATGGTGTGTGTGTGTGTATGTGTATGTGTGTGTGTGTGTGTGTAATCTTTCTTGATTTTTTCGTTGAGACTAAGTTAAGCATTGGTGACCTTTGGCCCTGGTCCTCATAAAAGAAAGTAAGACAAGGTAAGATAAAGATAATAGGAAATGGGCTCTTTTATTGTCTAATTGAGCATCCTTTAAACATCCATGGAATATTTATAAACTGTTGGAAGAAATATCAGTTCCAAGTGGGGAAAAAGACACTGGAAATGAGGAGGCTGTTTGGAAAGATGGTTTAATGATGGACAGGACCACATGGCTTGGAGCTCCAAAGTGAAAAGGACGATCACATGCTTCAAGATGTTGGGTGAAGGAAAAGAAGGGCCAAGATGCTGAGAGACTCTTTGTTATATACTCTCTGTTGGGCCCAACCGTAGTGTTTCCTGTTCCTGTGTAAGAAATGTATCCCATTGGCTGTCAGATTCCCAGGGGGAATGGTCTTAGCTGGACCACATGCAATCTTCCTTGGCCAGGTAGTGAGATGGGTAGAGGCCTTTGTTATATAGAATACTCAGGCCCAGGCTTTAATGGCCTGCCCATTAACAAAGGTAGTGGGTGAGCTTCTGCCTCTCTGAGTTTCTACTTCTCTTTTTAGGGGAAATATTTTTAATATTTCCTAGGATATTTCATTTTTTTAGGAGAGGGGTGGGTGCTAACTTCCTACAAAACATTGATGAGGATCTGGAAGTCCTGATAGAAGGCCTGAGGGATTGGAAAGTTGAAGATGATGAATTTGAAATGCAGGTAATTAACTGAGAGCTCAAAGGAGAAGGCAAAGTAGTCCAAGGCCTGAAAAACAGGAATTTGGGTAAGGATAAATAGAAATGAGATGTCTGACAGAAAGAGGAACAGAAGAAATGAAGAGGTTTTTTTCCCTTTCTGTACTTAATCATGGCATAAATGTTCCTTGGAACAATATGGAACCAACGTTCATTGGAATCACATTCCTTGCAACCAATCAGCATTGTCTTCATTTAATTCCCAGCCTGTGAGAGAGGTGGGCTTCTGTAACCCTTAAGTTGTCCTTCAAGTTGTGTTCTCCTTTTTATTCAGGGCAGCCTGAAGATGTTACAGAGTATAGAAGATGTGCAGATGTATAGCCATTAAGTTTCATTCCTCTGATCATGGAAGGACATCAGGTCACTGCAGAGGCAACCCAGGATTGGCAATGGGATAGAGCAACTTTTATGGATGGGTAGTGTTATGTCCCTGGAACTTGCCAAAGTCCCCACCCAGGTCCGTTCATGCTGCGGGGGCGTTTGCTGCCCCTCATTGGCTAGCCTCCCTCGACGGCCGGCTATAAAAGCCAGCTGCAGGGTCCGGCCAGCCGCTGATCGCTGTGAGCCTGCTCCAGGCAGGGCTAACACGTTCAGTCCTTTATTGTTACAATAAAGTCTTGTTGCATCCTAGCCCTGGTCTAGCCTCTCATTGCTCAACTACAACACTGGCGACGAGGATGGGATGGCTACCAGAGGCAATTCGCAACAGCTGAAATCACTAAAACCGCTGAGCCGCAGCCGCGCCGCCGGAGAGCTCGGTCAGCAAGAGCGAAAGTAATAAGCGTCTGTAGCCGCTTGTTAGCAAGCTACAGGGGAAAGTGAAGCGCTGCGAGCCGCAGCCGCTCAACACAAAAGAGCGCGAAATTCAAACGGCTGTCGTTTGGATTTCTTGCCGGAATACAGCGCGGTGCTGTTATTCCGAGTCACTGACACTTACGCAGGCGCGAAATTCAAAGCGCTATCAGAGGCGGCAAGCCATCACCGCCTACGCTCTCCAGGAGCACGAAATTCAAAACGCTGCCAACAGCCGTTGCAGCTTAGCCACAATTGCAGCCCAGAGAGAGAGCAGAGAGGTTCTGTGGAGCCTCTCCAGAGCTGTAGTCACTAGCCTGACAAGAGCACAAAGTGCCATTTTGTTGTCCCAGAGAGATTTCTCAACAGCATAACGCGCAGGAGTCCTCATCATGAACTCCAACCCAGCCTTCCCACCATTCAAGCCAGAAGAAGAGAAGTGGGAGTCATACAAGAATCGTTTTAACCACTACATCGATGCTATCAGTCTGGCTGATGCTGGGGAGCACAGAAAAAAGTCATTCTTCCTCAGTTATTGCGGAGCCATCGTTTTTGATACCGCCACAGCACTCGTCGCTCCACGTGAGTTAAAGAATGTCCCCTGGGCAGAGTTGCTAGAGATTCTCACCAATCATTACTCCCCCAGACCATCACAAATCGCGAGGCGTTTCACCTTCCGGATGAGGAAGCAAGCGGAAAAAGAAACCGTCAACCAATATATGGCCGCCTTGAGGACTGCAGCCCTCCACTGCGGGTTCGGGAACTATCTTGATGACATGCTCCTCGACCAGCTCGTCTGCGGGGTCAAAGACCTTCACCTCCAAAGGCGACTACTCGCCAGGAAGGACCTCAACCTATCCCAGGCCGTCGAGGAAGCCTTGGCAGCAGAGCTGGCAACCCAGTCAGCCACTGAAATTCAAGGTCCCGTTCCCAAACAAAGCTGCGCCACCGTTCATTCAGAAGAGGTAGTCAACGAAGATGACCCTAACAATCAAACAGACATCCACCGCCTCACCCATGCCAAACAACCACAGGCAGGAGCCAGGCAAGAAACCAACAGCGCACCCAAACACATCATCCTGTGCCTATCCTGTGGCGGACCTCACTCGAGAGCTACGTGCAAGTTCAAGGGTGCCATCTGTAACCATTGCCACAAAAAAGGCCACATCGCTAGAGTCTGCCAGGCCGCGCACAACTCAGCACAAAAGGTTCCTTCCTTTTCCCATTCTGGGCCCCAAAGGCAAGTACTAAATTGTCACACTTGCTACCATGCTAACCACACCTGTCACTCTATTAGTAAAATAACACTCTCCATTTTATTAGAAGGTAAACCTTGTCGTATGGAGGTTGACACGGGGTCAGCGCTCTCAATCATCTCTTGGAGCACCCTCAAGAAAATCCAGCCCAGACTATCCAGAAACCAGCTCCAGAAGTGCCAGATCTCCTTGAGGGATTATCAGGGAAAAGACATTCCAGTACTCGGCAAAGGCAAGTACCTTGTTAATTTTAAAGCTTTCAAAGGCCACCTGCCTCTAGTGGTAGTTAACGGCAACCTCCCCAGTCTTCTGGGGCTTGATTGGTTCCCCTACCTCGGCCTAGGGTTAACAGGAGTCCATGCTGTCTCAGCTTCTGACACTGACTCCATATTCACTGACTACTCAGACGTATTCAGCAATGAGTTAGGTGTTATAATGGTACCCCATCTCATTTGCAGTTGACCCCAAGTGGTTCCAGTCCGGCTGAAACCGCGTAGAGTCCTATTCGCCATTCGGCCTAAACTGGACGCAGAGCTCGATAAATTATTAAAGCAAGGGGTCATTGAGCCGACAGACTTCGCCAAATGGGAGACGCCAATTGTCACACCCCTTAAAAAGGATGGCAGCCTGAGAATTTGTTCAGATTACAAAACAACAATCAACCGCTTTCTACAAGTTAGCGCGCACCCAGTCCCGGTCATTCAACATTTATTGCATACCTTTGAGCCTGGCAACATTTTTGCCAAATTGGACATGTCACAAGCGTATCAACAGTTCCCTGTTGACAACCAAACAGCCGAACTGCAGACCATTGTGACCCACAGGGGTGCCTTCCGGTGCAAGCGCCTCCAATTTGGCGTAAGTGTTGCCCCGGCATCTTCCAATCCCTCATGGAGCGTATACTACAGGGCCTCCCTGGCGTAGTACCCTACTTCGACGACATATTGGTCTCGGCCAGGGACAGACCCCAACTCTTCCAGAGAGTCAGAGCAGTGTTAGACAGGTTCAGACAGCATGGCCTCAAATTAAAAAGGAGAAATGTGCCATTGCCACTAGACAGGTGGACTTTCTGGGCTATAGAATTGACGCCTCAGGCATTCACCCCCTAGAGTCCAAGGTCAAGGCAATTCATGAGGCACCCACGCCAACCACTAAAGCCGAGCTACAAGCCTTTTGGGATTATTGAACTTTTATGCATCATTTCTACCTCACAAAGCATCAGTAGCAGAGCCTTTACACAGGCTCTTAGATAAAAAGCACCTTGGCACTGGGGACACAAGGAAGACACCGCCACGCAGTCAAATCACTGCTCACATCTGACGCGGTCCTTATTCAATTTGACCCACACCTTCCACTGGTACTAGCCGCAGATGCATCCCCTTTGGGATTGGCGCCGTATTAAGCCATAGACTACCCAACGGCTCCGAGGCACCAATCGCCTTCTTTTCCAGAACGCTCTCAGTAACAGAGCGTAACTATAGTCAGATCGACAAGGAGGCTTTAGCCGCAGTGGCCGTGGTTAAGAAATTTCATGAATTCCTGTTTGGCCACAACTTTGAGCTAATCACGGACCACAAGCCTCTCCTGGGTCTTCTTCCGGAGACAAGCAGACTCCCAAGTGTTGTCCCCAGAATGACGAGATGGACCTTGTTCCTGGCGGCTTATTCGCACAAGCTCATCCACCGCCCAGGAAAAACATTAAGCCACGCAGACGCCCTCAGCCGCTGCCCCTACCAGCTCCAGCGGAAGACCCGGCACCGGTCCATGCCATCTTCGATGTCACTGAGCTCGACCTTCCTGTCACCGCCTCGACATCGCCACCAAATCCAAGACGGACAAAACCATCGCCCAGGTACTGGACTGGGTGAGGAGGGGGTGGCCGGGCTCTAACCTCGCAGCCGACCACACCTTTAAGACCCGTCAACAGGAACTGTCTAGCATACAGGGCTGCCTGTTGTGGGGCACCGGTTGTTATTCCGGCCTCACTTCGCACACCAGTCTTAGAGGCACTACACGAGGGCCACCCGGGCATCGTCCGGATGAAGGCGTTGGCACGGAGCCACGCCTGGTGGCCTGGCTTGGACGACGACATCGTCAAGTGGGTAAGCTCATGCCAACCCTGCCAGGAATCCAGACCATCCCCTCCAGTCACCACCCCCACAAAGTGGGAGAGCGCCAACGCGCCTTGGTCAAGGCTACACATTGACTTAGCGGGTCCAATACACGGCAAAACCTTCTTGGTGGTCGTAGACTCATACTCTAAATGGATCGATGTGGCCCAACTATCCACGACCACCACGCTAGCAGTTACCAAGGCTCTAACTCGCCTATTCGTAACACACGGGCTACCAGATACCATAGTTTCAGATAACGGCCCCCAGTTTGCCTCAACAGAATTTAGCCGTTTTACCACAAATCTTGGCATCCGACATATCTTCACGGCTCCCTTTCATCCTGCCAGCAACGGACTGGCAGAGAGAGCCGTTAGATCCACAAAAGAAGCGTTAGCCAGATTCAGCAAAGAAGATTGGCATCACAGACTCTCCCGTTTCTTGCTAAGCCAACACTCGACCCCTTGCATGGTCACCAACAAATCCCCTGCTGAACTTCTGATGGGTAGACGCCTAAGAACTGTGTTGGATAGGCTCCACCCTCACTATTGCCCTGACACCCCTCTCGCTTCAATGACGGGGGTCAGAGATTTTGTCTTGCAGGAACATGTATTTGCAAGGAACTATGCCGGAGACCCACTGTGGATTCCAGGAGTGATAGTAGCCATCACCGGTCCCCGGTCGTACCGAGTCCAGCTGGAAGACGGCCGCATCTGGAGGAGACACCTGGACCAGCTAAGGAAGCGACAGGGTACCTTCGCCAGTGTCGGATCGTGGGCTCAGGTCGACCCCCAGGTGCCACACCAAGCTCCCATCGAAGACCATACCAGAATCTCTTCACCACCACCGCCCGGACCAGGGGAGCAGGCAGTAGACCGGGACTGCCCGATGGGTCCGCCACCAGAACCAGTAGACGGGGCCACGACATCACCAACCAGAAGCACTACACCAATGCCTGTGCAACCCTCAGGGCGAGGCTGCACCCCATCACCAACCCCACCGGGTGCCATGAACTCTGAGACACTTGGTAACTCACCGGAGTTACGACGCTCGGGGCGCCAGCACAGACCGCCCGCTTATTTAAGTGACTATGCGTGTTCGCATCTGGGGGGAAGGGGTGTTATGTCCCTGGAACTTGCCAAAGTCCCCACCCAGGTCCGTTCATGTTGCGGGGGCGTTTGCTGCCCCTCATTGGCTAGCCTCCCTCGACGGCCGGCTATAAAAGCCAGCTGCAGGGTCCGGCCAGCCGCTGATCGCTGTGAGCCTGCTCCAGGCAGGGCTAACACGTTCAGTCCTTTATTGTTACAATAAAGTCTTGTTGCATCCTAGCCCTGGTCTAGCCTCTCATTGCTCAACTACAACAGGTAGCATCATATCAACTCATCAGTGACGAAAGACACTCTAAACTAAGAAAAAGAAGAACCAATCCATGTATCACATCCAATTTATGAACTAAAAACTATAGAGGGGAAAATATTAGTTGTTTATTTGGAGGAGGAATATATGCTCTTTCCACCAAACCTCTGGTGTGAACAGCAATTTGGGGTTGCAGGAAGAAATTCATATGGAAGCAAAATGATGACAGAACTAGAACCTCTTGTATTAATTTACATTGTTGATGGAATGATACATTTGTTCCATGTTTTAATGTATAGGAATTTGTCAAATCCCGAGAACTGGCCACTATTCCCTTTGTACATAGTAAAAAGTTGTGCTAAAAAACTAAGTCTAGGCAAGAGGCCTGCATATAAGACTTCAGGACTGATCTTTCCATCATGTCCCAATCTCCTGTTCTGGGGTACCTTCAGGGGGATTAAAAAAAAGTGAACCTAGCAGCTATGACACAAAGATGTTTTTTTCAAAAGGCAAGAAAAAGAAGACATTTCGCTTCCCACTGAAGAATCTTCATCAGTTGTGATTGGATGGTGGGGGAATTGAAGGATAGCTTCACAACTGATGAAGCTTCTTGGATGAGAAATGAATTATTTCTTCTTCTTCTTCTTCTTCTTCTTCTTCTTCTTCTTCTTCTTCTTCTTCTTCTTCTTCTTCTTCTTCTTCTTCTTCTTCTTCTTCTTCTTCTTCTTCTTCTTCTTCTTCTTCTTCTTCTTCTTCTCCTCCTCCTCCTCCTCCTCCTCCTCCTCCTCCTCCTCCTCCTCCTCTTCCTCCTCCTCCTCCTCCTCTTCCTCCTCCTCCAGGAAAAACAGCCCAGTTGCCTTTTGAAAAAGTCTCTTTGAGACAATTATGACCTGGATGATTGACAATCTCCATAGATATAGTGGTTATTACTGAACAGTCTAAGTTTTGCTCCAGTTTTATACACAATGGGACATGACGTACACCTTAAAAAATCAAGATTTTAATAACACAGTAATCCAGCTATCATCTAAACCAGTAGTTCCATGGAGCCCTGGAGGGCTGCAATGTTGTCACAGGGGGGTTGTGAAGGATTGAAAAAAATTTTTTTTTGAGTTAAGTCTTGGGAGCCCATGTCCACGGTCTGTGGCCACAAAAGGTTTTTAAAGCAGGTCCATGGTGATGAAAAGTTTGAGAATCATTGATCTAAACTTTTTTGACACTCTTCTCCTTGACACTCCTGTTTCTACAGTCAAAGTCCATTGTATTTCTGATACCGACTCTGCCTTCTGTAGCAGTAGAGCTATTTTGACCAGCCAAAAGCTATGTGACAGAACATATGGAGTTCCAAAAGACAGTATTTCTTTTATCTGTAAATATCCTGAAGTATTTATAATTCATTTAGGAGCATATTGTTTATTTATACAAACAGAAAAGGGGAACAAAATGCTTATAAAAAGCTTAAAATATTGTTTAGTGCAATCAGCCAAGTGATGAAACAACTTAAAGCAATGTTCTTGAGGGAAATGATTTGGGGTTTGTAGTATTGTTAGCACATGCGAGGTTACCCATAAATAATAAGTTTGACACAAATCTTGCAGCTCTAGAAAAGACTTATGGTATATCTTTGGACAGCTGGAGTTGTTAACACAGTTTCATCTGAAGTATGTCATTTTTAAGGCTTTTTATTTTTTCTTACTTGAAAGTCTGACGGATGTTTTCTTATGAGAGGCAGAATAAATTACAGCATTATGCAGCAGAGAATAGAAATCATGCCTTTCCCTCTCTTTTTTTGGTTAAAACAACAAAACTATTTGCTATCTAACCAATTAGATAACTCTACATTTGTTAAATAATGATCTATCCCCCGGAATCAAGCTATTCAACTTAATTAAATGTAAAAAATGCTCCAGGGAAGAGATTTTTAAAATATTCTCAAAACAAATGAGAGGACTCGCTTTTGATTAAACACTTTAAAAAAAAGAATCCTTACATTCTTCCTAGGCAGTCTGACTTTTTTTGTAACATAATGCTCCCATTCTTTGATTTTTTTTTAAAGAATTCATGTGATCAAATGAAACAAACAACTGATCTAGCTCATTAAAATTGATCTGGGAAATTGTTCAAGATTTTGCCCTGAACTGGATTTATATATTATAAAACACTTCAGAAAATGATTGTTTTTAAATGGAGGGGTGAATCAATAGTATGCAGATTTAACCCACGTAATTCTAGTTTTCATCAAATGCAAGGTTGATAGACTTTAATTTACAATATCAATCATTCTATTTAAGTCTCCAGAACATTTAAATGAAGTGCTTCAAAAGTTATATGTATTGTGGAAGAGAGAAACAGTCTTAAGGGATGATTTTAATAGAGGAATGACTCCTAAAACTGAAGGAGAGATCAGTCAAGAAAGGGATAATATAGATTTTAAAAAGTGGAGAGAATTTTAGGGAAATAAGGACCTTGACATATTTGAATCCTAACATTAAGGGTAATATTTACTAGTCAGTGAGACAGAGTTCATATTCTAGGACTGGTTTTATTCTTCTTTTTGTATTCTTTATCACAGAAGTGTTTTGTTTTTATTACAGAATAAATTTTCTGTGCATTTGCAATCTACAAAAATGGAACTTGACCATATCAGAGCATGCATGGATCATGGAGAAAGTAAGTTCAACAAAATATATTTATTGGATGTTCCCTGAATTTGGTCAATCATGGTTCTTTAAAAAAATCTTTATTATCCTTACAACATTAACTACTTAAATAGGAAGAATTAGGAGTTATGTTAGAAGTTCAAGATACTGATTCAATTACTAATAAATTATATTTTAGCCAAATAATAATAAAAAAAAACTGTGGATCTCTTTTGATGAAAAACACACCTTGGCTTTTGCACATAACTCCATAGGGTGGTACCAGCCATACAAATAATTGAAGAATAAAAGAAGGAAACAGGAAAGCTCTGACTGGGTGAATGGTACTCCAAGTGCATGAATTCATGACATGAAGACCTAGCCAACAACCACTGTGAGCTATTAAGTTTAGGTCCTCACTTCCAAAACAGAAAGGATTGCTAGAAAGCTCTCACAAATTTTGTTAAAGGCAGTGTTGGAAGGAAAATCCATCTGGTTCAGTTCCAAGCTGGGAAAAAGACACTGGAAACATGGAGGCTTGATTGGAAAGAAAGATTTATTGATGAAGCAGAACCACCAACCTTATGTGATCCTGGGCAGCTGACAAAATGGTTGAATTGAGTGGATGGATCTTTATAGGTTTCTGTGGCTTTGAAGTTTGGACTGTTCTGGGGGTGGTGCAATGAAGGGGCTTGCGTCTTGAAAGTGTGTTGGGCAATTCCTATTGTGGCTAATGGCTTTCATCCTGTGTTGGATATTGGGTGAGGGGCTGCTTTCTAATCCTACCATTCTACCAAAGAGTTTTGAAATCTGCATTTCTAAAAGCTGGCCTCCTCAGTTTCTGCTTAGGGGCAGGGATACTGGGGTTGGTTTCTGTCTCTCTTAAGAACATGTTTTTCCATTTCTCCCTTTGGGGAAATATAATATCCGGACTTTTTAATATTTCTCAAAATATTTCATTCTTCTAAGGGGGAGGGGCTCCCCACAGCAGCATATGTGCTGAATGATTTTGTGATTATAACAATGTACAGTAATGCTTGAATTCAGTCAGCTTGGTGCCTAGCTGACAGAGCTGCAGTCCCCAAGGCCACTTGACTTTTACATCATTTCCTTAGGCCAGGCCACTCAAGCCTACACTGACAACCTATGGCCAGATGTATGATTCCCAGAGAAGAGAATATGTGCAGCTCAGGGTTGAACTGTGGAGTTTTTGGTGCTCTCTCTGCTTGGTTGGTTATATTGTTTTCTGTTTGATTAACATCAGACAATCAGGCAAAAACCAATATTTTAAACATGTAACTACCAAAGAGGAGGCCACAACCCCTCCCCCAAAATTGACAAGACAAGCTACTATATATAAACAAGCAACAAACCCCATGCTCACTTGCACTGGGGATATTATGTAATGGTGGGATTCAATTTTTTTTTTACTACCGGTTCTGTGGGCGTGGCTTGATGGGCATGGCATGGCTTGGTGGGTGTGGCAGGGGAAGGATACTGCAAAATCTCCATTCCCACCCCAATCCTGGGGGAAGGTTACTGCAAAATCCCATTCCCTCCCCACCCCACTAACCTGCTTTCCAGCTCCATTCTCCTGTGCAGGGCAACAAAAGAAGACTCAGGCGATTGGCTGGGACTGGGAAGGCAGAGATTAGATGGGGATGGGGCCAGTCAGAGGTGGTATTTGCAGGTTCTCTGAACTACTCAAAATTTTCACTACTGGTTCTCCAGAACTGATCAGAACCTGCTGAATACCACTTCTGATATTATGTACTTGGCTAAGAAATTGTCTGCAAGCAACCAACCAAGCTCAGAGAGCACTAAGAAATCCACAAAGATTAACAATATTTGTAGAACTGGGAGAGTTTCAATAATTATACCTTTCCCCAAAGAAATCTTCTAAGAATGAGCTATCTGGTGATTGACTGAATATTGTTTCCAAGCCAACACATAGCCTCTTATGTCAGAGACAAATTGTAGTCAAGAACTTAAAAGAACCTTTGAGAATTATGGCTTTCCCCAAATTCCTTGTTCCTTGTCTGAGTGCATTGAAAAAAACACCTTTTCAGACTAGCTGGAAATTGTATCCCAGATTGGCTCACAGAGAATGCTGTAGTACAGCTTCATATAGGAGAAACCACGTACTCCGATGACATCTTTTTTCACAGTTGCCAGATTTTTGTAGTCAGTTCCTCTATTCAGTGCACAAACTTGGTAACCTATAGTAAGAAAGAAAATCACACCAAATTTAGTGGCTTATTCAAGGATTAATATAAGCAAACAAGACTCAGAATTAAGCACCTTCAAATATATAGCTTCACACAAAATTTTTACCCAGCTAAAGATAGTTATAGTTTGATGGCCAAAGTTCTAGTTTGGTATAACCAGGATATAAAACAGTAGAGAAATGAGAGACATGTGACAGAAAGAACATAAACCTGGTCAGCAGTGAAATCCACTGAACCCCAATTCTCCTGGGTTGGCATTTACGTATCTTCCTTTAGATTCAGTGATAGCAACAGCACTTAGACTTATATACCAGTTCATGGTGCTTTACAGTTCTCTCTCACTAACTAGGAGATTCTTTGATTAATGTTATTAGTATATTAAAATAGCAATAGCACTTAAACTTATATACTGCCCCATAGTGTTTTACAGCTCTGTCTAAATGATTTACAGAGTCAGCATATTGTCCCCAACAATCTGGGTCCTCATTTTACTGACTTTGGAATAATGGAAGGCTGAGTCAACCTTGAGCCGGTCAGGATCGAACTGCTGGGAGTCAACAGAGTTAGCCTGCAGTACTACATTCTAACCACTGCGCCACCCGGGCTCTTGATTTTGCTTTCTTGCTCACAACTGGTCAGAGGACAAGGCATGTTGTTGACATCTCTGGACTGGCCAAGACCCACAGGATATTGTAGAAAATTGAGAAAGGTGACCTTGATGGAAATATGCATTACCTAGACAAGAAGAGCTGAAATACCTTTTCCGTCTGGAGAAATGGGGTCACATTTGGCAACAGCTCAGACATTGTCTCAATTCACTGGATTATAAGAAGTGGGAGGAGATTCAACACCAAATTGCATTCTTTTTGTTATAGACCTATCAATAAAAGTAGTTTTAGCTTTCCTGTGGAGTCGATTTCCAGGTCTGGTCTACCTAATGGAATTCACTGGTAAAATGTCAACTCTTCCCAAAGTAAATCAGGCAGGAATCATGTCTAGATAAACCAAATCTACTTTATTGTAAGGCTACTTTAACAGAAACTGCCAAGACTGAAAGTACAAATTTCCTGCCATCATCACTTTAACGGTCCCTTTCCTCTAGAGGTCCCAACTCTTAAGCGTCTCGGGGCTCCTGCCTCTCTTATCTGTTTCTTTCCTAGGTAGCATCTCTTTCTCTTTGTTCCCCAAGGCCATCCATACATTTCATTACATCAGGGAAAACTCTGGCATGTTCAAGATGATAATTTTATCCTACAAAATAATAATTAGAAAAACCCTTCCTGAAATCTTTGCCTATTTCTTCACTTTGCCTGACAACGGACAATCATGATGATCTCAATCAAGCCACGTAGGAACAATCTGTTTTTCTTGATAAAATTTTGGGGTCTACTCTCAACATCTGCAAAGCCTTCCATCTTCTTCCATACCTTCTGCTGAGGGTCCTGATAAAGTATTTACACCATCTTTTGCTTTTTCCATGTCTTCTTATTTTGTTGTATCTTGGATTTGCTTTCTTTTAATTTACTAAATTCCCAGGGAAAAAAACCAATGCTCCCCAGACTCCATTTTTTGCCTTCTTGGACCTCAACGACCTCCCCAGGAGGCTTCCCTTAGGCCCAGGAGCCCCCTCCCCCCAAAAAAAGAAAGGAAGAAGAAGAAGAAGAAGAAGAAGAAGAAGAAGAAGAAGAAGAAGAAGAAGAAGAAGAAGAAGAAGAAGAAGAAGCCATGCCCACCCAGTCACATGGCCACACCCACCTAGTCACGCCCATCTAGCCACACCCGCAGAACTTGTTGTTTAAAAATTTGAAACCCACCCGTGACAGCAGGGTACAACATTTTCCATATGACTGTTTAATTTACTAAAATATCCTGCCACAATTCAATAGTGTCCAATGTTCACTTAGTTTGTTGGATTTTTAACCTTCCTTTTATTGAGTTGTTCACAATAGTATACAGGAAGTCCTTGATTTTCAACCACAACTGAGCCCAACATTTCTGCTGTTAATTGAGATGCTTGTTAGCTGAGTTTTGCACCATTTTGATGACCTTCCTCATTGCAGTTGTTAAGTGAATCACTGCAGTTGTTAAGTTAGTAACAAGGTTATGAAGTGAATCTGGCTTCCCCATTGACTTTGCTTGTCAGAAGGTCACAAAAAGTGATCACATGACCCTGAGACACTGCAACTGTCATAAATATGAGTCAGTTTCCAAGGGTCTGACTTTTGATCACATGATCACAAGGATGTTGCAATGGTTGCAAAGGTGAAAAATGGTCATAAATTGCCATTTCAGCACCGTTGTAACTTTGAACTGTCACCAATGAACAGCTGTAAGTCAAGGATTACCTGCATGTGACAATTCCTCTTTTTTCCCCCCATACAATCCTGTGGGATAGGTTGGGATCAGAGATAGTGATAAGAGGTAGTGACTGGCAAAATACCTCAATGAAATTCCATAGCATTAGACTGGACTCCAATTTCATTTTTCTGATTAAACATCATCGCCATTTCTGCTCATAAACTTTTATTATACATTTTACAAATGTTATCATTCTTTTGCAGAATAGTTTTTTTTTAAAAAAAGATATGTATCAGTGTTTAAGATCACAAAGTACTTTCTTTACTCCTTTGTATTTCGTGTAGAGAGAATATTTTCTAATTAGCAGATAATCAGAGTTGGAAGGGACCTTGTAGTTCATCTAGTCCAACCCCACACCCAAGCAGGAGACCCTACACCATTTCTGACAAATGGCAGTCCAATCTCTTCTTGAAAGTCTCAAGTGATGATGCTATCACAACTTCTGAGGGCAAGTTGTTCCATTGGTTGATTGTTCTCACTGTCAGAAAGTTTCTCCTTATTTCTAGGTTGAATCACTCCTTGTTCAATTTCCATCCATTATTCCTTGTCTGGCCTACAGGCGTTTTAAAAAATAGCTTGACCCCCTTCCTTTCTGTGGCAGCCCCTCAAATATTGCAACACTGCTATCATGTCTCCCCTGGTCCTTCTCTTCACTAGACTAGCCAAGCCCAGTTCCTGTAACCATTCTTCATATGCCTTAGTCTCCAGTCCCCTAATCATCCTGGTTGCCCTTCTCTGTAATTTTGTGTCACCTAGTCAGGACAACCACATAGATCTTCTCCATAATGTTCTGCTTAATCTCTGTGATCATATTAAGAGCAACTGCATTCTCTTTGCTGATGATGTAAAGCTATTCAACACCACAGACAATTCTACTACCCTCCAAAAAGACCCTGACTATGTATCAGAATGGTCAATCAAATGGCAACTTCAAATCTCAACAAATAAATGCTCTGTCTTACATATTGGCAGAAAAAAATCAGAAAATAAAATACAAGCTAAATAGTCAAGACCTTGTTGAGGATCTAAACTTTGTCAAGGACCTTGGAATACTCATCTCTAATGATCTAAGTGCTAGAGCCCACTGTAACTATATATCCAAAAAGGCATTAAGAGTTGTTAATCTAATCCAACGTAGCTTCTTCTCTGGTAATATCACACTACTAACTACAGCATGCAAAACATTTGCTAGACCTATACTTGAATACAAGTTCATCAGTCTGGAACCCATATCGTGTATCTGATATTAACACAATTGAAAAAGTCCAGAAATATTTCACAAGAAGAGTTCTCTGCTTCTCTACTAATTGCAGAATACCTTATGCCACCAGACTTGAAACTCTAGACCTAGAAAACCTAGAACTACGTGGCCTCCGGTCCGATCTAAATATAGTATATAAAATCATACATTGCAATGTCCTGCCTGCAAATGAATACTTCAGCTTCAACCATAACAACACAAGAGCAAACAATAGATATAAACTCAAGGTTAACCACACCAAACTTGACTGCAGAAAATGTGACTTCAACAACAGAGTGGTCAATGTCTGGAATACTCTACCTGACTCTGTGGTTTCTTCCCCAAACCCCAAAAACTTTAACCTTAGACTGTCTACTATTGACCTCACCCCCTTCCTAAGAGGCTGCACACTCCTCCTTTCTTCAGTTGATAAATTAATAAATTTATATCAACATTTTTTCACACATATATCCTGATTAATGATACCTATTTCATATTAGCAGGAATAGCTAACATCCAAGAAGATATGCTCAAGATCCAGAGGGATCTTGACAGACTAGAACACGGGGCCATATCTAACAAAATAAAATTCAATGTAGAAAAAAGTAAAGTCCTACACTTAGGCAAGAAAAACCAAAAGTACACATATAGACTGGTTGAAACCAGGCTTAATAGCAGTAGCTGTGAGAGGGATCTTGGAGTCTTAGTGGACAACCAGCTAAATATGAGCCAGCAGTGTGCAGCAGCAGCAGCCAAAAAATATAATGCAATCCTAAGTTGTATTAACAGAGGGATACAACCAAGATCAAGTGAGGTACAATACCACTCTATAAATCCTTAGTAAGACCACACCTAGAGTACTGCATCCAGTTTTGTTCACCACATTATAAAAAAGATGTTGAGACTCTAAAAATAGTACAGAAAAGAGCAACCAGGATGATTAGGGGACTGGAGGCTAAAACATACAACGAACGGTTCCAGGAACTGGGCTTGGCTAGTCTAGTAAAGAGAAGGACCAGGGGAGACATGATAGCGGTCTTCCAAAATTTGAGGGGCTGCCACAGGGAAGAGTGGATCAAGCTATTTTCTAAAGCTCCTGTGGGCCAGACAAGGAATAATGGATGGAAACTGAACAAGGAGAGATTTAACCTGGAAATAAGGAGAAATTATCTGACAGTGAGAACAATCAACCAGTGGAACAGCTTGCCCTCAGAAATTGTGGAAGCTTCATCACTTGAGACTTTCAAGAAGAGATTGGACTGCCATTTGTCAGAAATGGTGTAGAGTCTCCTGCTTCGGCAGGGGGTTGGACTAGATGACCTACAAGGTCCCTTCCAACTCTGATTATCTGTTATATCATACAAGGCACACTTTTCTCTTTTCTGTTTCTGCCTGTTGAATTACTAAATTTATGTCTGCTGGGCTAAAGTCAAACTACTGATCAGAGAAATTGGGTGCAATTGGGTGAAAGAAAGTAGTAGAAAGGTTTCCAGCAAGTCGTAACTTCTGAGAATACTGTCTGTTTGGGGAAAAAGTTAAAAATGTGAGCATGATCATTGAGGAAATACATTTCAGGTAGAATGAATGAATGCCTCCTCCTGTTGAATAAAGGTTTATAACTAGTTTCTTCATTCTCAGAAGAATGCTACTCATAATGATACAAAAAAAATTTCAGCCTCAAGATGTTTAAGCTTAAAAAGACTGCTTTGAGTGTGGAATTAAAGGCTGGTATTTAGGACATTTTTATAGAATAAATAAAAATTATAGATAGAAAGATTACAAGTTTACAGGTGTTAGGTATTTTTTAATGTATGTTTAAACAATATAATGAGGATTACTTAAAGTTGATAAATGTGAGAGAGCTTACTAATATTGTTACTGGAGATTGTATTAACATGAATGAATTAAAGCACTAAAGAGAATAAGAGATGATGGATAGAGAGAATTGCCCTTTAAATACTTTAGTAGCTGAAAGAGGCAGAAATAAAATTAGATAGGGGAAATATTAGAATATATTTTTATAGAGTAATTAAAAATAATAACTAGAAAGATTAGAAGTCTATAGTTGTTAGGCATTTTTATGTATTTTTAAACAATATAATGAGGATTACTTAAATTTGATAAATGTAATAGAGATTGCTAATATTGTTACTGGGAATTTGATTAATATGAATGATGCCCAGAACCAACTCTGTTCACACACAGTATGGATGGATATTAAATAAAAACAACAACAACAACAACAACAACAACAACAATAATAATAATAATAAAATACTAATAAAATAAAATAAAACTACTGTGGGACTTCCGAATACAGACTGGCAAAGTTTTGGAATGCAATATCCTGGATATCATGATTATGGAGAAGAAAAAAGTATGGATCATTGACATTGCCACACCTGGTGACAGCAGAATCAATGAGAAACAACTTGAAAAAGTCACCAGATATCAGGACTTGAGAATCGAACTGCAGAGACTCTGGCATAAAGCAGTGCAGGTGGTTCCAGTGGTAATCGGCACACTGGGTGCTGAGCCTAAAGACCTAGGCAAGCACTTAAAAACAATTGGCGCTGACAAAATCACCTTTGGTCAGCTGCAGAAGGCCACCTTATTGGGATCTGCTCGCATAATCCGCTGATACATCACGCGGTCCTAAACACTTGGGAAGTGTTCGACTAGTTATTTGTGATATGAAACCCAGCATGGTTATCTCATTTACTGTGTATACTGTCATTTTTGATGATGATGATAATTAGACTGTTGTTTAGGGAATGTTATTTTGAGGAATATAGTTTGTTTTGGCAGGAATTATTGTTTTGACTGTTCTGAGCACAAGAAGCTGGGTTTTGTGGCATATATTAGACTGCTTTTATTTTTAAGGACAGGGAGCCAATCTTTTCTCTGCTTGCTTGGACTGCATGAGTGATGAGGAGGTAAAGAGTTAGGAGGAAAACAGCAGGTAAGCACATGACCAGACAGAAAAAAGATGCCTGCCAGTCTGCCTAGGAAGGTACTGCTGTTTTTAGAACATATTGCAATGAAGAAGTCAGAGATTATATGGGGAAGTGGTATGATAGTGAGTTCTCTCACAGTCGGTGAAGAATATAACAACAAATCTGATTGTTGCATAAACAATACGGTTGAAAACACAAATGAGGGAGCCAGGTAGTCCCTTACATAGGACAAAAACATGAGAAGCACTCACAAAGAGGCCCAGATATTGTTGTTCAAACACAGCAATCACTAGAATATTTTTATTACAGCACACTGACTCAACTTCAATGAATACTCTTGATTCCATGCTTGCTGAGGGAAGATTGAACAGTGGGTTTTATGCATGTTGCGTAGAGCTTTACTTTGCAAGTAGATGATACAGCTGGGGAATGTATTTGGTATTGTATGTATGCACTACTTTGCTTTTCCTAAAGATGGTGATTGCTGCCTGAGGTTGTGTAAATATAAAAACTGCTAGTACAAGGTTGACTTCATTAATTGATTAAAACTGGAATGCATGTAAATGTTTAGCATAGTGTCTTGTATTATTGTAACTAGAATCAGTTTGGATATCTGCCAGCACTTGTCAGGAAGAGCCAGTAAACCAGGGCTGTCAAATTCCTGGCCCATGGGCCAGATGCGTCACCTGCTGGCCACGCCCATGCCCAGTTTAGTGAAGGGGAAAAGAGTCCTGATACATCATATGATGCTGCTGTGATGACATTCAAAAAGTCCAAGGTCAATCTATAATTGTTGACCCAATTACTTAATTTATAAATATTTGAACAAATGGCACAGGGCAACTGTTCTGACCTAAGCTTCCCCCCAAAACACTAAGCAGACCTTTTGACCTGGCAAAACCCCTTTTATTAAACAAATGTGAATTTCTTGCATTCACATTCTACCAAAAGCCTGGCCAACAGTCTTTCAAGGGTGTAATTAGGAGCACAGGCCTTATTTAACCTGGAGAGCTGCCAAGTAAATATTTTCAAATGCAGTGCTGACAAGGAAGGCTTGGCATAGAGTCTCTGAGACAGACAGATCTTCACACTGCTGCAACCAACAAACAAATTGTTTCCTGAAAAAGCCCCCTCCCATTTTGCTTCTCTTTTTATCCCTATGGGAGGGGCCATTCACAGTCCACCTGTGGCCTTACTCCCACATCAACTCTTAGTTCGTAATTGTTCTTTTCTTTTGGCAGCTCTGTGCATGTGCAGGCTGTGAACCAGCTCCAGATGCTCCCCCGCCTCACTGCTGTCCAACTCCAAAGGCAGCTGATAATTGCCAGCCTGCCCTGGTCCCATCTCTGCCTTTGATGCAGAGCCCTCAGCCTTCCTCAGCCTCTAGGACTGGCCCATGTTCCTCCCCAACCTCCTTACTGTCCAACTCTGCTGCCAGCTCCACTAGCCACCGACGGGCCACAGCAGCAACTAAAAAATTGGTATCATTGAATACCAATAATAACCAATGGTATTCAATAATAATCACTGGTATTCAATGGTTACAATTAAAAATTTGCAGGCTAACACACTCATCACAGGAATCTTTTGTTAACGTATCTTTATAACAGAAAACCATTGGCATATAATGTACTCCTCCAGGCAATGCATTAGAGTAACTGCAAGAGTGGAGAAAAAAAACAGAGAAAGACCAGAGAATGAGAGTGGCTTATGACAGAAATGAACAGCTTTTTATTCTAGTGGAGCTTATATAGAGTTCACATAGAGATAAAAAATATATATAAGAAGATCGCTTAAATCTATGCCAAATTTTCCACCAGGCAGATGAAGTAGGAGGTTTAAAGAGATAGCATGAAGGCTTCTTGCTACAGTAAGGAAGGCTAAGGATGTTAAGAATGTACTATTATTACTTCTTCAAGAAAACCATTTAGCAAAGGAATAAAAAATAAAAAGAAAGTTTACTTTCCTGGAGAGAATAAAATTAGGAGGAAAGAGAATCTTTTCTTGCACAGTTAAAATGTATTGGTTTATACTGTTGGATTGTGTGGGACAGCAGTTGATTTAGTTCTCTACCAATGTATTTTTTTATGTAAATTATCCTGGTTTGGGTTTTTGACTTGAGGTAGGCTTTTTAAGCATATTTTTTATGATGTATAGTGTTTATATGTCAAATATAACACCCAGCTTTGAATAGTGAACTCTGCAAAATGCATTCAAAGATTTTTGATCAAGGAAGGATTATTTATAATAGTGTTCATGATGCTGTAAAGTCTAATGGCAGAAGGGCAGCTAAATTAACTTCCAGTGAAAATTATGGTGTTTGTTTACCTAATATAAAGTTGCTTCATATCCCTGTAGTTAGCTAATCCCCTCTGCAGATGGGAATAAAGAAAAGGGAGCAAGATGGTGCTGTTTCATTATTTAAGAGCTCATTTTCAATTTACTCAAATTAATCTAACCAGTTCTGTCCATTTTGATCAGTGTTTATTTTATTTTATTTGATTGATAATCTGTTTTCCGGTTCATGCTGAAAGAACACCATCAGCCTACAATGTAGTTCATCATATTCATAAATTCAAATTAAATCATCCCTGACAAATATCTACTCAGGCTCCATTCAGTGACATCTATTGAAATAGGGCTATCACCTTTTGTTGAACCTTATTGCTAGAACTTTTTTTTTAAACATTCAGCAGAAATTTTTCTTCTTATAACTTAAAACAGTTGTTCCATGTCCTGCATTTTGGGTTAATAGAAAAAGAAATGTGTGAGTCTCCTTCGGGTACTTAAATTATGTTACAATATTCCCCCCTTCACTCTCATATATATTTTTTTCAAAATTAAACATAATCAGTTCAGTGGATCTTTTCCTGTTGAATTCAATTTCTAGTGCCCTGACCCATCCCTGCTGGCCTTCTTATTCTATATTAGCCAGCAAAGGATCTCTATAGGGTCATGGGCTGAGAAGACTTTCCCATTACTGATCATCTTATTCATTTTAATGGAGATGTCAAAGAGAAAGAATCTAGCCTTGCAAAGAAAAAAAATAATGTACTGGTATACTATAGACCTGTGGTTCCCTCTGATATTTACGATTGCTAAGACAATTGACAATCTAAATTGTCCATTCCATTTGATGTGCATTGTCAAATAGCATAGCATAGCATAGCATAGCATAGCATAGCATAGCATAGCATAGCATAGCATAGCATAGCATAGCATAGAACTGAATTCTTGATTGTGTGATTGGACACACAAGGAATTTGTCTTCAGTGCATAAGCTCTCATTGTACATAAAAACTATAAGTGATAAATCAGTCTAAAAATTCAACTTGAGAAAAGGGTCTTTGCTGACTAGAAGGCACCTGAGTTTGTTAAATTAATCAGCCAATTTGCAGTGGCAAATCGGGTGGAAATTTCTCATAGTCCCAATGTAATTTAATTCCTTTCCATAATGGCCATCTCAGTTGGGAAATCTGGACTACTCTATAAATGAAGGAGACAATCTGATAGAGATAGGAGTCAGAGCATGTCTGCATTTAAAATAGCATGGGACATCTCCCAAAGGCACAGCAAATAGCTGTATTTTAGGATGAGATTTGATTTGGCATATTTTAAGATTAAAGTGGGAAGGTAAAACATTTTTTTAAAACATTGGTTCCTTTTCTTAACCTTTCTAAGATCGTGAAAGTTACCACCATACATTTTCCCCCTTTGTTTTGAAATATGTGAATATAACATGAGATAAAATGGAATAGTTCTGTTGCTATTTCAGGATGAATATTTAAAAATGGATGACAGTTTCTGCAGAAAAAAGAAGAAACTCTGAAAAACAGACAGATGGTGTTTTTATTGTATTGCATGTAAAAGAAAAAAAAATAAAAGGAAAGAAAGAAAGAAAGAAAGAAAGAAAGAAAGAAAGAAAGAAAGAAAGAAAGAGAAAGAAAGAAAGAAAGAAAGAAAGAAAGAAAGAAAGAAAGAAAGAAAGAAAGAAAGAAAGAAAGAAAGAAAGAAAGAAAGAAAGCTAGACTGGATAGTTGGAGTAGTCACACATAATGATGAATTGATAATGTTTGGTATAATGTGCAGGAATTTTCTCACATCCTTTTAGTTAACCTATCTCTGTAGGTGTGAATTTACTCTGGTGACCCATTCAACAAAGACACAAGTGGATCTCCACCTAATTCAAACTCATCACTAGTATTTATTCTTTTTGGTTTATGCATTGCCTGCATACAGCAGTTCCAAATCTACAAAATAGTGTTGCCAGAATTCACTGGCTGATATACACGATGACATTATATCATACTAATTTCTGCATAGTTTTTGGGTGGTGCAGTGAAATCCTTACGAACATTGTCCTTATCTTTACCAGATTGCTTCGGTTTGTATCATCTGCAAATAGCAAGGTTTTGCAGATCAGTCATTTTGCTGCTACTCAAAGTATGGAGTCTACATGAGAATCAACAGGCTAAAGAATGGCTAATCATACCCATTAGAATATTAAAGAGGGAGAGAGGCATGATAGTAGGTAGACAAAAGTTGCCAAATACAGAATTCTATTCTCATAGTTGATAAGAAGATGGCCTAGAGGCGGAGCTCTCGCCTCACCATCAGGAGGCTGTGAGTTCGATCCTAGGTAGAGGCTAATATTTGGAATAGACTCTCCTGCTTGAACAGGGGGTTGGACTAGATGACCTCTAAGGTCCCTTCTAAATCTGTTATTCTATGATATGCCTATCAGAAGCTAAAAGAAATATCAATTGCAGCCAGTATTGCTTTCTTTAGTGTAGTGGCCACTATTGTTGATTGTCATCCAAAAGACTAGGTTTTATTGATGAGTGCACTATTACAGCAATGACAAATGAACAAAGCTAATGGTAAGATCTTACATTGCCACCAAAGAGGCATGAGGACCCTTACTGTTGAGTGGAAAGACAAGATCCTGTAAATTCAGACACATCATTTTAGGGACTTCAGTCCTCAGCAAATCCTAACAAGAATTGCAATTATCGTGAAAAAGATCTGAATGTGCAGAAAATTCAGTGTAACGGGACAACTAAAGCCATACTGTCCATCTCCTAAATTGGACCATGGAGTGGTTTCCATCTTGCTTTCTCTCTCTCGCTCTTCTTTCTCCATCCTCTTTGTTGTCTGTGCATCCTCAGTCTTCACTGTTTTTATTTCTCCTCTATTTATTTTTTTGCTTCCTTTCTTCCTGGATATGTGCTTAATCTTCTGGGGCCTTGATCTTCAGATAATGAGTGATTCATTCTTTTTCAGATCTATGTCTCTCTCTCTCTCTCTTCATTTTTCACTCATCTCACATTTTATTATTTTACCTCCCTTCTCCTTGCTCATTATTCCACACTGTTTCCCATCCACCCCATTCCCAAAAAGGGTTGTTTTGCCCTCTCCTTCTCTCTCTAACCCCCCCCCCTCTCTCTGTGTGTGTGTGTCTCACACACAGAGATTCTACAATCTTTGAATTCCCTGTAGTCTAGCTGTACCTTTACACTCTATACGTGCTTGATACATTCCATTTCTGGGCTCCTGGGAAAACATACACACAAAGTAGCATAAAAGGGCTTATCATAAATAAAACAGGTTCTATTTGAAACCCTTGGAAAATTGGAAAAAAGACTTATAATGGCTCTGAGTCGTTATACCAGTAGGAACTATGTATGTCTCTCTGGGCATAGCATTTTATGACATCCTTTTCCTTGCTAGCTCTCTGGCATATCTCTGGATGGCAGGGCTTCTTTTTTTTTGAAAAGGCCTTTGTTTTAAATCTTCAGATATAGACAGTTGGAGATAAACAGGTTAGTAGTTAGAAAGTAAAGAGTAAAGAGAACGTTCGCTTTCATTTTTCAAGCTTATCCAGTGAGACCTCAAGGAAGGTTCAGGGCAGAATACTTCCGCTTTAATCTTCTGAAGGAGACTGCTAACCAGTCACTCACACTTTGAAGGAAAAACAGCATTACTGGGGGATCCTTCTGAAAAAAAAGAGAAGATCAGCCCAGATTCTTACCACTAGGATGGAAAAATGCTGTTTTCTGCTGAAAGCAGCAAAATGAAAACAAAAAAGCCCCCATCAACTTATTTAACAGCAAGATGGTATGTCATTAGCAGGACGGTATGTCAGATTTTGTATAAGATTTGGCAACGTAAAACTGGAAGCATTTTTCTTTAGTCTTTTTCCTAATTAAGGGATCTTGGCCACTATAATTTGGTGTCCGAATGCTGGATTTTTAACACACGTTGGTGCCAGAGGTTGTACTCAGCAGGTTCTGACCAGTTCTGGAGACCCTGTAGCCGGAATTTTGAATAGTTTGGAGAACCGGCAAATACAACCTCTGACTGGAGATTTTACAGTATCTTTCCCCTGCCATGACCACAGAACCGGTAGTAAAAATAATTTGAATCCCACCACTGGTTGGTGCATTTAGTATTTCTCAGGCTTATTAAAGTCTGTTAAAGGACGTCAGGAGGTCAGCTGCAGATCAACTGGATTTTGTGATCCAACATTAGAATCCTGTTTTAGATTCCTGTGCTGAAACTTGCAGCCATGGATTCTTCTGCTGAATGCATTTGCTGTCCATGATTTGGATAGTTTGAAGAGAAAAGGGGTAGCGTGTCTGTTCTTTCATTCAATTATGCTTATTGCTGTTAGATTCCGTCTGCTTGTCTTCAGAGTGAGAAATGTCAGGGTGAAAGGTTGATATGAGTTTATGTTTGGTTAGGGCAGCAGAGGTGGTATTCAGCAGGTTCTGACCAGTTCTGGAGAACTGGTAGCGGAAATTTTGAGTAGTTCGGAGAGCTGGCAAATACCACCTCTGACTGCCCTGCCCCCATCTAGTCTCTGCCTCTCAAGTCCCAGCTGATCGGCTGGGTCTTTTTTTGTTGCCCTGCACAGAAGAATGGAGCTGGAAAGCAGGTAAGTGGGGTCGGGAGGGAATGGGATTTTGCAGTAACCTTCCCCCAGGAGTGGGGAGGGAACGGAGATTTTATAGTATCCTTCCCCTGCCACGCCCACCAAACCACACCACACCCACCAAGCCATGCCCATAGAATCGGTAGTAAAATTTTTTGAATCCCACCACTGTAGGGCAGGGGTGAGGTGGGGAACGATGGCCCTTTTATGACTTGTGGACTTCAACTCCCAGAATTCTTGGAGTTGAAGTCCACAAGTCATAAAGGGGCCATGGTTCCACACCTCTAGGTTAGGGGGTTTGCTTGAGGGTTCCTGCCCTTTTTGTGAAACATAACAGAATGCACCTTTAATTGGGTCCAACCTTGGCAACTCTAAGACGTGTATACTTCAGTTCCCAGAATTCCACAGCCAGATTCATACCATGGGATATTGGGCTAATCGGCTGCTATGGCTTTAATTACATTTTGGGGCCCACACATATTCCTGCAAATACTCTAGACTTTTAGAAAGATAGAGGGTTGGAGAGTGTTTAAGGCCACAAATAGATTCCTAAGTATTTCCCACAACCAAACAGACTCTGGTGTTATCTACTACAGGCTTTTGAGAAGAGCAAAATTTTTAAAAAATATTGCCATGAAAACATTGCTTATTCCTAATTTCTCATGGCCAAAACAAGTTGATAATCTAGACAGAATTTTCTGTGACCTGACCGAATCTATCTTCTTGACTTGGTGATTTGGTACAGAGCTCCAAACAGTTTCTGTACAGTTTAAGAGACTAGCTAGCTAGTCCCACAAGATGCCTCATATTGATAGTATATCCAAACAAGGTGGTGGAACATCAAAGCACCTTAGTTTTTCCCCTTCCCGTGTATGTATGTGTATTAAAGTTTTCAATCTAACCCTACCTTTTCTCTGTCTGTGTATGTTTGCGTGTTTAAAGTTAAATAATATTGGTGAATTCAGATTTGACTCTGAACAAACAACTTCAGGAACCACTTTCCTAACAATATTATCCATTCTTCAGAATGAAGTTTAATAAAAACCCTTTTAAAAAGCAGCTATAGCTCACTTTAGATACTATAATGTGGTTGATGCCACTATAAATAAACAATTTCGTGTCTGAAATAAGAACTGCTTTGTTGCCTTCTTGATGATTTTGTGCCACACAAAAAAAAGGGTTCTAATGGAGCTCTTGCTTAATTGTGTTGCTAAAATCACATCTACAACAATTGTTTCAGCACATTGGGCCTTTTAAAATATGGAAGGGAGAGAGCACTGCAGCAAGATCAGGTCTCCTGACTAAAACAGCCACTGACACAGGATGCTACGAATGACATGCAGAATTCAGCTCACAATGACGGGGTCGAAATTGCTGGATCCCAAGGAGAGATGGCTGTTCTCAAAGAGGCAGCAATCTTCTGCACCAGGAAACTGCCTTTCAGGATGGATTTGAAGGGTCCATTTTTGTGTACTGAAGTTTCCACACGGTAATGGAAGAGTTTGTCTATCTTGCTAAAAGCATTCCATTAGAGAGGCTGCAGATGTCTCTTGGAGATGGGAATCAATAAAAAAGCCATACACAGCATGTATACTAACTTAACAAAAAAGGAAAGGTGGATAGTTCAAGAGAAATCACACACCTTTGCACTTCCTTTATACCTTAGGGGAGGGGCAATCACCTCCAAGCCTTACTCCTGAGTTGCCCCTTTTGTCTGAGCTGATCTTGCCTTCTAGCAGCTCTGCATACACATGCACTGGGAACAGGCTCCCCTTGTTCCTCTGCCTCGCTGCTACCAGACTCTGGAGTTTCCGGAGTCAGCACATAACTCCCAGATAGTCCTGGCCCCATCTCTGCATCGGACACAGGACCCTTGTCCAAGTCCTCCCCAGACTCCTGGACTGGTCCCCGTTCTTCCCCACTGTCCGATTCCGCTGCTGTCTGCACAGGCTGCCGGCAAACCACAACAAGTGTATCATAATTCATATTCTCCAATGAGACACATCCATAGCTAAGAGTCATCAATCATGTTCTCCAGTTAGATATTTGAAAGGCAGAAACTTCAGTCACCTAGTTACTATCTTTGAAAAATTATTTATGGAATGCACTTTTGATTTCCCAGCTGCCGCACTGTTCTTTCAAACCCCTTTCCTCCCTTCGTTTCTGTTGGCAACTCTAAAAGACCCTAGAAATATTTTATGAGTTGACAGTAACTTTGACTGGTCACTAAATGAATGGTTGTAAATTAAGGACTACCTGTGTTTATTTACCTTTTCTCCAAGGAATTCTTCTTGGCAAATTCCTGCTGAAGGCAGGTTACATCAATTCCTTAGTGTGCCACAGTATATTAGCCACAATGGATTGGTTGTGCAAAATTTGAACTTTTAAGCAAGGTCTAGTCAACTGCCTATGATGTTCTGTTGATGTCATATTTCCCTCCCACCTTCCTTACAATATATGCCAACGTAGGCTGAGATTCTGGAGAAGGGAGATGTTCAGGTAAATGAATGTACTAGAATTGCAAAATAATTGTTATTATCTATCTAGAAAGTGCAATCTCAACTTCAAACTCTGATTTACTGGACAATGAGTAAAATGAGGTACATCATTGCAAGAAGAGAGTGGCCCAGTGTGATGACCCTGGGTGGGATACAAAACAAACACAGTCACAGAAAACAGGTGAAGCCCCTTTTATTCCTTCACTATGCTTCCAAGCTCCAAATATTCTTGACGGAAGACAAAAACTCACATACAAACAGTTACAAGAAGAAAAAAAGCAACATAAACCAGGCAAGATAAGGGCTGGAGGACGTCCACAGATAACACACACTGGGAAGGACACCAAACTCAAAGAGGAACCATAGACTAGAGATATTTGCATTCTTAGTTCCCAGCGTTCGCCTGTACGCAAGTCTGTCCTCTTATTCAGTTGTCACAGCTGCAGCCCATGAAGAGGATCAAGACTCTCTCCTCCTGAGGAGACCATGTCTCTCCCTTATGCTCTCCTCCCTGTGTGTCCTAGGATGGATAAGGGATGGGCCTGGGTTCTCCTCTGACTGCTCAGCCGGCTTCTGCCCTTCCCCAGCCTCCTCCAAAACCTCCGGAGCCACACTTCCACTCCCTGTCAGCTGTTCCTCCCCTTCCTCAGAGTCAGTCTCCACCAGGGGCATGACACCCAGTTTTTGAAAAAACTATTTTGACTTTATATTGAAGGAACATTTGAAGAGTCAAACTAAAAGCCCCTAGCCCAAATATATTGCCTCATGTCTCAAAGATGCTTTTTTTTTTGAAAAGGCAATTGGACTTTCTTTGTTTTTCCTTGAAGATGTTTGGTTTCTCGTCCAAGACACTTCTTCATAGAACTGGTCACTAAACAAATGATTGTAAATGGAGGATTATCTGCAAACCAAATGTCTCCTGGTCTCCAATTCAGATATATCCTTGGAAAAATTCTACAATTACTATCAGAAGTGGATGTGAAATGTTAAAAAAATAACAACACTCCTATTGGAATAGATAAAAGCATGTTTCTACCTTATATCTTTTAGCAGAACAGAAACACTTCCTATTTGGGGGGAGATGATATTGAGTAGCATACCGACATGGACATTTAGGATGTTAATTATCCTTTGAGGTGGTTTGCTTACATCCATATCTCAGTCTGCTTTTTTATAGCCTTTAAAATAGCATGCAAAGGACTTGTGTAGTTGCTTCAAGATTGTCATGCCCAGGAGACCTAAAAGGGCTCTATTGCAGCTCCACAGTGTCTATGGCAGGGGTCCCCAAACTTGGCCACTTTAAGACTTGTGGACTTCAACTTCCAGAATTCTCTAGCCAGCAAAGCTGGACAGAGAATTCTGGGAGTTGAAGTCCATAAAAAGTTAATCTTAAAGTTGCCAAGTTTGGAGACCTCTGGTCTATGGAGATTCTCAATAATCCAGGTTGCTTTTTCCAAAAGGCAACTGGACTTTCTTTGTTTTTCCTTGAAGACATTTCTCTTCTCATCCACTAAACTTCTTCAGAACTTTGGGCTCCACAGAGTCCTTTGAGTAACTGATGCTGTTTCACTGCATTAAGGACTGCCTCCATATGGACAATTTGCTCATAAGCAAAGCACTCCATTGAATGTTTTGCATAAGCCAGTATGGCAGAAGCCATTGATTGGTGTCTCCTAGCTGTATAAACTGAACATCATTAGCATCTAACAAAAATAAATCCCACAATTTCATTAGTCTTGAACATCCTACCATTTAACTTCTCTGGATGAGCATATATTTTAGTATTAGCAGAGAAAAATATTTCATTATCTACTTTATTTGTGTGGCACATATGTTTTACAAGTCTATCTTCCTTGTCCTCCCTGTTCACCCCCACCAAAATAAACAGCCTCAATATAACTTTTCATCAATAGTATAATTGCCCCTATTCATTGATCACTTTGACTGCCTCTTTCCGCATCCTTTTTCTAACTCTAAAATATAATTTTTGAGATGTAGTGGTAAAAGTGAGAGTGTAGAAACAAATACCTGTTTTGTTATGTTGATGACTACAGAAGCTCTCCGACTTTAATACGGGCACAAATTGAATTCCACAAGAAAGTTAGAAAACACTATTTAAAAAACAGAGGGCTTCTGTATGTTACATTGCTATTTATCCCTTGCAAATTGAAGTCTAACCTTATATCTTAGAATGATATTATCATAATAACTAACAGAGGGAACTGAGATGAAACTTCTGAGAAAACTATGAAATTCTGAATGAACACTAGGTGGTACTCTCAGTCTGCAAGGAATAAATCCACCTGGTTGTATTTTAAAGTTTTACTAGGATCCGTTTCACCTTTCTGCTAATTTTTCAGGTAATAAACTATATGCATTATTTGCATGATACTTTATGAAAGATATCAGATTAAGTAATTCATTTTTTAGGACGTTAATTGACCTTGAATTACACAATCCTTTTAATGAAGCTTGGCATTGATAAACCACTTGTTTTAATCAAAATTAAATATGCACAGAGCTAATATTTTTACTTTTTATTAGGTTAATCAGAATGTTATAATTGTTGCAAACATTGTATTTCTCGAAACTTCTCCTCCAAGCCAGGATCATTGAAAGCCAGAAAAAATGGAGAGTAGAGAAAACAAATGGGGAAATTGTTTGAGAAATTCCTTGTACTAACTCTGTCCTTAAATGGAATGAGACACAATTTCAGGGAACAGAACAGTGGTGGGATTCAATTTTTTTTTTACTACCGGTTCTGTGGGCATGGCTTGGTGGGCGTGGCAGGGGAAGGATACTGTAAAATCTCTGATTAGAGGTGGTATTTGCTGGTTCTCCGAACTACTGAAAATTTCTGCTATCGGTTCTCCAGAACTGGTCAGAACCTGCTGAATACTACCTGAATACTGGAAGTGACAAAACGGGCCTATAGTTCAGCTTGAAAAGCCTTGCAGAGGCTGTTTCCAAGCCTCTGGGAGGCCGAAAAAGGCCTCAAACCAACTGAAAAAATCAGCTGTGAGGCGCGCACATGTGCAGTGAGGTAATTTGCCTGTGGCTGGTGTGCCAGCACAAATGGCTCTGCATGTCACTTGTGGCACACATGCCATAGGTTCGCCATCACGGCTATAGGTAGTCCTCAACTTAGAATAGTTTGTTTAGTGACCATTCAAAGTTACAACGACACTGAAAAAAGTGAGCTATGACCATTTTTCACATTTATGACTGGTGCAGCATCCCCATGATCACGTGATCAAAATTCAGACACTTGGCAACTGACTCATATTTATGACGATCGCAGTGTCGCGGGGTCATGTAATCACCTTTTGTGACCTTCTGATGAGCAAAGTCAATGGGGAAGCCAGATGCACATAGCAATCATGTTGTCAACTCATAAAAAATTCCTATGCCTGCTTTAGTAGTTGCCATTAAAAAAAAAAGGGGGGGGGAAGGAAATCTGTAGCCATTTGAAATTGAAAGTACATTCCAACTCTTATCTTTAAAAGATTGTAACTAAAATACCAGAGTTTTTGCCGACGAATATAATTAATTGGAGAATGTGAATAATGACACCCAGCCCGTGAACATGCTCAATTGGAGAATCTAGTTTATGAGACACCCAGAGGGGAGGGGGAAAATAGGGTCACAGGGACTGTACATTACATATGCCAGAGTTGGCTTCATACAGGGCAGTGCCAGTATATCGCCTCAATTAAATCCTTGGAGGTTTTTGAAGTTTGGCTCGAGAATCATGATTTAATTAGAGTGATTGCTGGAATCCTGACAGCTGTTAGTAACTTAATAATTGCAGTGATTCACGTACCAATTGTGGCAAGAAAGTTTGAAAAATAGGACAACTTCATAAATGTCTCACTTAGCAACTGAAATTTTGGACTCCATTGTAAGTTGAGGACTTACAAGATCTCCTGGAGCAGGGGTTCTCCAACTTTTAGGCCACAGCCCACTACCAGCCCACTGGCCTATTTGCAACCAGTCGGCATGGATGGCAGGCTGGCGTGTGCGTGCATGCACAGCCTGACTCATGTGAGTGCCAGGTGACACATTTGCAGCTCCACTCATGTGAGCAGAAAGTGCGCGCACCCGCAACTCACACAAATGAAGTGGTGCATATACCTTCCCCTCACACAAAACATTTCCCCCTTTCCCCCACCCCTGTGCCGGGCCACCAACCCAGAAAAGTTAGGGAATGCTGCCCTGGAGGATGGAAAACTGAACCAAAGACAATCAGGTAGACTTAGGGGTGAGATTCTACCAGTTTGCACCTATTCGCTAGAACCGGTTGTTAACATTCTAAGCAGTTCGGAGAACTGGTTGTTAGAAGAAATTACTGGCCTAATCCTGTAAGGAAGGCAAGAAGGAAACATTCTGGTGTTGCTTACAAAACTGCCTCTCCATTAACCCTTATTATATTCTTGGCAGGACTACAGTTCCTGTCTCTGGAACTTCTCTGGAGTTTTTTTCCCCTCCTTTGCTAGTACTTTGCTTGTGTAGAGTGACCATTCAAAGTTACAATGGCACTGAAAAAAAGTGACTTATGACCATTTTTCACACTTATGACTGTTGCATCATCCCCACAGTCATGAGAGACCAGGCCAGGAGATGCATGCCTCGATGTGAGTGATATTGAGTTGGTCATGCCCACCAACTAAACCATGCCCACAGAACCCCACCCCAGGTAGACCCTTTATTTCTAAATATGGAGATAATTTACAGAGTATATTAAATATCCATCAATACAGAAGAGAATGGGTAGAAAACTACTGAAGGGAAGTTAGACCCTCAGCAAAATTACAGCATTTGGACAATTGTCAACGTACATGGAGGTGGAACTGACTGAAGATGTAAGATATGAATGTTGAAAGAGTGAGAAGGTGGAATAGAAGAAGCTGGAGAAAGAAGAAAAGAAGGAAGAGGAAATAATTGATGTGATGCTAGAGGAGAAAAAGCAGAGAGGCAGCAGATTGTGTGGTAAGGAGATGGTACAAAGAGAAATCTAGATGGCTAAATGTAAGACAAAGAATAATGGAGCAGAGTACAAAAGGATGTTACATTCAGAGTGATCGGAATTAATACTTGGAAGAGAGCGTAATTCATCTTCAGTGTCAATACTGTTGAGATGGGAACGACATTCTTAAGGATCTGGCCTTTATTTTGCAGCAACTGGAATGTGATCTATAGGTAAAGGATTCTCAATTCTTCATCATGTCCAGTCTGATCTCTCTTTTGGTAGTTCTCATCTCTCCACAGGGAAGAAGCTAGCCAAGATGAATGTGTTCCAAGAACCCAATGAGATGTAAGCCACATTTGGTGAGACAACATGCCAATAACAGTATGAATATAAACAATTGAATGTATGAACAAATGATGCAGTCTTTTTTTATTGCAGGAAAAGACCGAAGGCCCATTTCACTGCATTTGATTACAGGAACTTTTCAAACTTTTGAAATGTCATTTATTAAGCCGAATGGCATACAGTACATTTTCCAGGAGCATTTTCCAACATTTTCTCAATGACCTTATTCTAGCATTATCCCCCCAGCAGCGACAGTACTTTGAGGCTTGTTTGAACAGTACATTGACATGTGAAAACCCTTCCCCAGAGCTTTTCCTGTTATTTTGCCTCCAACAGGGATGCTCAGAGATTTCATTTGGCTTCATTTCCAAGGGAGCTGACCTGATTCACACTTTGGAAAGTAATATGCAGATCAGAATGTAGCTATCCGTCACTGTCAGACTTCCCTTAATTTTGCAGTATAGTTCTTTGCTTAAAAACGTACTGAACGAGGAATATATTTTAGGATAAAATGTATATATTTTTAAAAAGAAGTATCTAAAATTCTGGATTTTTGTGCAGCTTTTGTTAAAACTGATATGCAGTGAATGTGATTGGCCCATAACTTGGGTCTAGTTGATGTTTCCTAGTTTGGCAATGAAACATCTGTAAGAAAACAAGCAAGAGAGCACCAAGGACCACTCAACCCCGAGCTACAAATATTATCTTATATAATATTTCCCATTATTTGTCTCCAGTGTTCCAATGGTCTCCCCACAGAAGGCAGCTTAAACTTCATTTGAATGCACTCAATGAAAGAAAGGGCACCATTTGTTTGTACTATTCTACTGTCCAACTCCTTCTTGATTGATTTTATATAGTGCCTTAAAGGTATATTTTCCAAGCTCACTTATTTCATTTTGGCAATAAATATGGTACATTTGTTTTTTTTAAGAATTTTTAAAATCTGTAGATGGTTTTAATTGTGAAAGGGTATCAAAGATAGCGAGTGATCGAAAGCCTGTTTCACTGTTTTCTTTGAATACATTCTCAAGTAGCATCAAGCACGTGCACATTAGGGTTTTCCCTTCCTTTCAGACTATCATTCCAACCACACTATAAACAGAGGAAATGGAGACAGTGATTGGACTAGAGCATGGGTGTCAAACTCAATTTCATTGAGGGCTGCATCAGGGTTGTGTTTGACTTTGGGGGCTGGGATGGGTGTGGCCAGGGTGTATGTAGCCAGCTTGATGTCACTCATTTTGGGGGCACCTGTGGTGGTCCGAGCACTCTGCCAATGAAAACAGGATCCTGGTCTTTGTTTTTATATGTGACATCCTCTGCTAGTGAAAATGGAGGCTGTTGCAGCTAAAAATGAGGCATGGGAACTCCCGAGCTTCATTTTCTCTGGCAGAGGCACTGCGGGTCAGTCCTTTGCTGTTTCCAGGGCAGGCCCTTGGGCCAGATCTAATCATCCTGCAGGCTGGATCTGGCCCCCGGGCCTTGAGTTTGACACCCCTGAGCCATCCAATAAGGTCCCTTGCTGCATGACAATATACATCAGTTTCCCCATTCAGAGCTCAAATAGCTTCACTGCTTCGGTTCTACTGCAGTATATTTTTCTATTCTGATTGACCTCGACATATAATTTACTACCCAGGCAACAACTGTTGACAACAGATGCTGTACTATTTTGAAGTTTGAACTTTTGAAAGTGTTACCGTGTTCTATATTTCCCCCTAATTTGTTGTTATATAAATAACACATAAATAATGTTATATAAACCTAATTTGCTAAACTTTCAATGGTCTTACAGGTACGTCAATATAAGTTATAGCCCTGCCTCCATTTTGGGACGTGATATCAATTGAGGGATTTACCGGTTTCACAATGGGTTCAGTGAGCGCGTGCACGCACCAGACACGTGCTTTGCGCACACACAGCACATTGCAAAACTACCATTTTACAGCTTTAAAACTTACTTTCAAGTGCAATGCTGGTGAATAAAACAACTGAGGCGTGGTAATCCTCTGTGCTGCGCCTCAGCTGAGCTTCAAAACTGCAGAAATGAAGGACAGACTAAAGCAGGAGCACGTGGGCAGCTGCAATCGATTGCCAGAGCTAAGGGTTCGCCCGAACCTGTGCAAACCCTGAGCAGCCCACCCCATACGATATCACACAGCTTTGAGGTGAAAGATTCTATCAAAACACAATTGTTGAAGCCAATTGGTTGTAAGAGTTTATTCCCAGACTGATACAGCTTCAAGTTACCATTATGTAAACAAGCAACTGTAAATCTTTATATTATCAGTGAAAAGTGTCATCTCCTCACCAGTTCATTGGAAGGTTGTTAGGTTCATGCCCCTGTCAGAATCTGATTCTTGGGGGTGGGGGGCAAGCAGCTGATAGGGTGTGGGAGTGTGGCTCAGTTGGTTGTGGAAGAAACTGGGGAAGGGCAAAGTGCAGCTGGGCAGAGCAGGGAAGAGCAAGCCAGAGGGAATTCAGAGGAAAACTCAGGGCCACCGCCTCTTCATCCTAGGGCACACAGGGAGGAATGGAAAAGGGAGCAACGTGACTTGCGTGGCTTACAGGGGAGGAAAGGGCCCTGATTCCCTTCATTAGCTGCAGCTGGGAACACAGTGTTTAAAAAGGGAAACTAGGCACAGCAAGGTTGTTGGAAGCAAATTGTGAGTTATCTGTTATTGTCAAAGCTTATTTGGGTTCCTGGTGTCTTCCCAACTATGTGTGTTTTGTTGGCCTTTCAAGTGTGCAATTCCTTATCTTGCCCTGTCAAGTTAATTGCTGCAGCGTGGTTGTGTGGATTTTTATTTACAGTTTGTATATACTTTGTTTTTGGACTGAATTTCCTCCACTTAAAGATTGTTCTTGGGAGAGTTTGTTCCCCAGCTGAAGGTAACCTGAACACTGGGGGCAAAGTTGGAGGTATTAAAGGGACTCTTCTGGCTTATTTGACTGTGTTGCCTTTGTGCCATGCCCCGGGTCATCACAGTTAGGAATAGAATCCATTCTAATACATTACATGAGACTAAGTTGGTTTTAGTTTGAAAATAGTTGTATTGTTGGAAGTCTTGTAACCCCACCCCATGCTTCTGAGTGAATTCTACTGAGTAGGCCTTTGTGAGAAATGTGCTTGCAAAAGAGTCACTTTTCATTTGGGCACCTACCAAAGAGTCTGGCATTGTTGGTTATGGAGATGTATGAGGAAAAACCACATGTACAATCCTAATTTTTCTCCTAATGATTCCTGCTTAATGACTGAATTAATGACATCTATAAAGCACTTTATCCCAAGTACAGGTTTAAAAAGAACTGATAGCCAGTCAAGGTCCACATCCATCAATATGAGCATTGACTGGTAGATGTTGAAAGCTAGAGAAAGAACATTTTCCAATTGCAACATTTTTGGAAAGAAAGTTGGAGTTTAATGAGAAATCAGCCATGTGTCTAGATTCTTCTTGCTGGAAGATTTTTAGCAGCTCTTATTTTCTCAAAGTCTGGCCTGCTTTGTCTGTGGAGATTCTCAATCATTCAAGTCATGGTTGTCCCCAAAAGGTAACTGGACTCTGTTCTTTTTTTCTTGAAAACATTTCACTTCTCATCCAAGCAGCTTCTTCAGTTCTGGATAAATCATCTGGAAAGGAAATATTTATATTTATGAATATTATATATTCATATAAACCCTTCCATCCCATACCGTTCAGTCAGAACTGAAGAAACTTTTTGGATGAGAAGCGAAACATTTTCAAGGGGGGGGAAAAAAACCAAGAAAGTTTTGGAAAAGCACCCTTGCATCAAGGTACACTTTTCCACTCTGTTTTGTCCCAGTCCTTTTCTTGTTCTGGGTTGAATCTTTTGGGTATCTAACTTTGGGTGATCAGAATTGCTTTGAGGAAGCCTTGTTCACTATTGATAATAATCCCAAAGGTGCTTTTTCAAGTGGCAATGGACTTTCTGGTTTTTCCCTGAAGATGTTTTGCTCAGTGGTGGCATTCAAAAGCTTTTACTACCGGTTCTGTGGGTGTGGCTTGGTGGGCATGACCATGTGACTGGGTGGGCGTGGCTTTTTTCAGCCCACACCCATTTTTGGGAGCTTCTTAGCCACAGAGGAGCCTTGGGGGGGGGCGGCTTTTTGCTCTCCTAAGGCTCCTCTAGGGCTCAGGAAGAAAAGGAACAGAGCATGGGAGGGGCATGTAGCACCCCTCCAAGCTCCGTTTTGGGAGCTTCCTAGCCTCAGAGAAGCCTCTGGGGGGACATTTTTGCTCCTCTGGGGCTCTGGAAGGCAAAAAGTGCAGTGGGGGGGGGGGGCTGAGCTCTTCCTTCCAGTTTTTGCCTTCCTGGGCCTCAGCAAGGGAAATCCCAGCACAGCTGATCTTATCTACAGCTGATTGTCGGGAGGGGAAAAAAAAGAAAGAAATACCTTAGGCAAAAGTTAGGCAGGCGGGCAGGGTAAGCAAGCATCAGGCGGGAGGGCAACCAGGTAGGGGCGTGGCCAGACAGAACTTACTACCGGGTCAACGACCCACACCAAATTCTTGCTACTGGTTCGCCTGACCCGGTGCAAACCGGCTGAATACCACCACTGGTTTTGCTTCTCATCCAAGAAACTTCTTCAGCTCGGAATCATCCAGGTCATGGGACAACCATGATATGGATGATTGAGAATCTCCATAGACATATTGATAGTGTCAGGATTCCGGCAGTTACTCCAATTAAATTATGAGCCTCAAGCCATACTCCCAAAACTAAAAATGGTTTATTTAAAGTTAACATTCTACATCCAGCACTAACCTGGGCGTAGCCAACTCTGAGATACATAGTTCACTGTCACCCTTGATCCTGCTTTCCCCCCCTCCCCTTTAGGCGTATCATCCAATGAAACACGTCCATAGCCAAGAGTCATCAATCATCCTCTCCAAAGATTTTTGCGGGCAGAAGTTCAGTCATCTAATCAGTCTCTGGAGAAAATATGAATGGAAGGTACTTTTGATTCCGCACTGTTGCCTGCTCTTTGAAACCCCACCTTTCTTTCTGTTGTCAACTATAAAACATGTATACAAAACGTTTTATGAGTTGACAGATAGTAATGTTTGCTGGAACAGGAGTCTTATAACATTTTGAATTATTTCTCTCTTTTTTACTAGGTTTGTTTATATGATCTAGCATGATATCTCTCATTCTTTGCATAATATTTTTCAACATTTATGATACAGTGATAAAATAAATAGAAGCTGTGATGATGTGGCAGATGTGATATTATTGTGGATGATGTATTGAGTATAATCATGCAATACACAATATCAGGAAAAGGATTCTAGTTTTACATTCTTTAAAAAAATATTCTAAGATTATATTGAAACTTTCATTCCCTTCTTTGCTATTTTTGCTTATATGACAGATGATTGTCAGTCATTGCTTCATTTAGAAGCCCTAAACCCTTCATTGAGCCCATCAATCAAAGAGAGCAAAGCACATACACCAATGTTCTGTAGGTATTAACTGAAGTACTGAAGCATGTCAAGGTAATATTGAAGCAATTCTGATTATGCTTATATATAGATGACTATAACTGGATCATGATATGCTTTTAAATGCATTTATATAGCCACCATTGCAACAAACATCCAGCATATCATGCACTGAGTTGGCACCACAGAAGTGCAGCAGATTGATTTAATTAAAAATGTTGATTCAGTAATAGTAATAGGATCAACTCCAATTTAAACTCACCCAGCCCAGAAACTTTTCACTCATAAAAAACTTTGCTTAAATATACAACAACAGCAGCAAAAACCACACTGCTTGTAAAGGTCAAGGCAGAAATAATATTTCTTTCAATTTTAAGATGGTAGTTTAGAAAGCACTTTGGCAACTGAAGTATCCAGGTCCTTATACTAGGAAATCTGAAGCTGAATGTTAAATGCTCTACTGATATATATATATATATAGATAGATAGATAGATAGATAGATAGATAGATAGATAGATAGATAGATAGATATAGATATAGATATAGATATAGATATAGATATAGATATGTGTGTGTGTGTGTGTGTGTGTGTGTGTGTATAAAATATATGTATGGTATTCAGCTTTGTTCGGGTATTTTCCCACGTCATTATAGTTGTGCTTTTAAAGTTGTAGCAACGTTTCAGCAGAATCTCATCTGCCATCATCAGTCTTCTGTATAGTGTTTTTCTGTGAGTTAGACTTTCACAGCCATTTCTGTTTTAAATTTGGTGCTAGCCTACGCTGTGCCAGAATGTTTTTTTCTTCATCCTGATTGGTTGGGAGTCTTGGTCTGTGTTTATTGGTCTTGGAGTTTCTTGGAGTTGCTGTGTTCTGCTTGATTGGTGTTTCTAATATCTTCTGTTTTGTAGCTTTTTAAATCTTGATTGGCTGGCAACATTGTGTTTCCTGTATTGGAGGCTTTTAGTGCGGCTTGGCTCTGAGTGGCTATCATTGGCTATCATTTATTAGGAAGCTAGGTTTCATCTGGGTGCCTGGTTGGGGTATGTTTCAGCTGGAGGTATCAGAGGGAGTCTGTTTGTGCCCAGGTGTTTGCCTGGCTTGTGGTGTGGAGATTTTTTTGTTTGAGAGTGCAGGCTTCCAGATAATTGACAGTCTGGTGGAACTGTCTCTTCTATTCATGCTTTCAGGTCTTTTTTCAATCTCTATGGCTTCTCTGATAATTCTGTACCTGGGGTTTTCTATAGTGGCTAGGGTTTTGGTGCCATTGAAGTTGGTGCTGTGACCTGTGGCTTTCATGTGTTGGATTAGTGAGGAAGTGTGTTCCAGCTTTTTTACTGCATTTTTGTGTTCATCTAGGTGGGTACTTATTCTTCTATTGGTCTGTCCAATGTATGTGGCAGGGCATGATGTGCAGGGGACTTCATATATGCCTTGGTTTTCCAGGTCAATTTTATCTTTGGGGTTTCTTAGGATGGCTGCTATTTTTCTGTCTGTTTTGAAGGCAGTCTTGATGTGATGCCTGTGTAGTATCTTACTGATTTTCTCTGTAGTACCTCTTATGTAGGGCAGGACAGCTGTTCCATAGGTCTATTCATCTTCTAGGTCTCCATTATGTCTCAGTGTGTTTTTGTGGATCAAGCCGATGATTTTGCTTTTGTGGAAGCTGTTGGCTGTCAGTACTTTAGTCAGGGTGCATAGTTCAGTCTTTATGTGTGTCTTGTCTGCCAGGCGTTTGGTTCTGGCAATTAGTATTTTGGCCACAGAGTTTATCTGTGCTGGGTGGTGGTGGGATTGGGCATTGAGGAAGCGGTTGGTGTGTGTTTTCTTCTGGTATATGGTGTGTCCTAGTGTGCCATCTGTTTTTTTGTAGATTAGTACATCTAGGAATGGTAGTTGTTTGTTTCCATTTCCATGGTGAATTTGATTTTGGGTTGTGTGCTGTTTAAGTGTGTTAGGAAATTGTTTAGGTTTTCTTTTCCATGGGGCCAAATAACAAATGTGTCATTGATGTATCTTAGCCATAGTTTGGGTTTGTGGGTGGCATTGGCTAGGGCTCTGGATTCGAATTCTTCCATGAACAGGTTTGCAATGATGGGTTTGCAATGACCAACCACCCAAACATCTCATGGAACTAACAGAACACTGCTTAACCAACACATATTTCATATACAAAGGACAAAGATACAAGCAAATTGAAGGACCCCCTATGGGATCACCACTGTCACCCGTCATTGCAAACCTGTTCATGGAAGACACATTTGGCTTTCTTTTCCATTGGGCTTTGGCTTTCTTTTCCATATAAATTCCCATGAAAACTTAAGAAAACACACACACACACACACATATATATTCTTAAGTTTTTGCGGGTACTTACATGTATGGTATTCCACCAGACTGTCAATTATTTGGAAGCCTGCACTCACAAACAAAAAAATCTCCACACCACAAGCCAGGCAAACACCTGGGCACAAACAGATTCCCCCTGATACCTCCAGCTCAAACACACCCCAACCAGGCACCCAGATGAAATCTAGCTTTCTAATAAATTATAGCCATAGTGGAAAAAAGATCACTACAAAATAAATGACCCAGGAGATTACAGCACAAGATCCAGGATATCTCCACAACAAAACTCACAAGGCCATCACACAGCCCATTCTACCAACATCAACTCCATGAACCAATCAAGAGGCAGCAGCGCAGCCAACCAGCCCAGCACACCAGCCACCACCAACAGTATTTATAGAGAGACAGCAGCTCCGATCACACACTGCTTGCACTGGCACGAAGCCGAAAGCACCAGCCTGAGGATGGCGAGTGGGACCTCGCCGAAATGTCACCAAGATACTCTTAATCTTATATGGGCAAAGACCCGAACACACACACACACACACACACACACACACACACACACACACACACATATACACACACATATATATATACATATACACACACACACATATATATTCCCCCCTCCCGCAGAAACTCTGTTTCCCACATGTTCTAGGTCTTCTTAGCTTTCAGCAAGTCTAGCAATCTCTTGATTCATTTAAGGTTTGTTATTTGCTTTTAATACCAAGTTAGTCGATGTGGGAGATAAAGTTTAGAGGAAGTGGGTTTTTATATAATAATTTTTTTGGCAAGAGTCTCTATTTAACATGTTAACTGTGGGGCCCTTGGTGCTCTCGGAGTTTGGTCATTTTCTTGCAGGCATTTCATTACCAAACTAAGTAACAGTATCAGTGCTAGAAGGGAGTGAAGTTTACTAGTTACTGGTATCCAGCCAGTTCTGACAGGTTCTGGAGAATCGGTAGTGGAAATTTTGATTAGTTCGGAGAACTGGTAAATGCCACCTCTGGTTGGTCCTGCCCCCATCTATTCGCTGCCTCCCGAGTCCCAGCTGATTGGAGTCCCAGCTGATCGGCTGGGTCTTCTTTTGTTGACCTGCACAGGAGAATGGAGCTGGAAAGCAGGTTAGTGGGTTGGGGAGGGAATGGGGATTTTACAGTATATCCTTCCTGTGCAGTGGGGTGGAAATCGGGATTTTATAGTATCCTTCCCCTGCCCTGCCCACCAAGCCCTGCCCACCAAGCCACACCACAGAACCGGTAGTAAAATGTTTTGAATACCACCACTGAGTGGCTTGTCTTTTCAGTATTGGTGGGAGTGTCCTTGATGGTTTCTTAATTGGGCTGCTGTTTACCATTAGCTTGTTAGTCTGAATCAACTGAATCCAGCATGAGTATCCAAATAAAAGCCCAGGATCATTTCATTTATGAAAAGCCTTCTGTTTATTGAATACATAGCTTGGTAATAGTGAGGTAAAACTAACTTTGAATTTCTCAGGTGCTAGTATTAAACAATGAAGCTCCCAGTCCAACCTCCAGGCTTCCACATAGACTATGTAAACATGTTCTCTTTGTATGGGAACCACCTGCCTTCTTCACACCTGTTGTCCCAAGGGTGCTTTTTCAGGAGCTAACTGGACTTCCCTGTTTTTTTTTCTTTGAAGACGTTTTGCTTCTCAGAAGCTTCTTCAGCTCTGATAGGATAGTGGGGAATTAAGGGATTTATAGTCCTTGTCAATGACCAGCTGTCTGCAAGGAATATAAATCCTTCCATTCCCCACTATCCTATCAGAGCTGAAGAAGCTTCT